>NC_084581.2:12412500-12560000 GCF_033978685.3 Nerophis lumbriciformis
TGATAAGGCAGATAAGAAAAAGGCACACAAACAAACACAAAAAGCCCTGAGGGGAAACGCTCAGCTGCGTACTGTCAATGAAAAGCCAGCCTGTCAGGATGTCCCACATTCCTGGATCAACAAAAAAGGAAGTGGTGTCATCCCGGTGGTGCTGCCCGGAAACAGGAAGGTGCGAATGCAATGACTGCAATTTCCTTTTAATCGTTTATCTTTCTCTCTTTGGATTCCCGTCAAGGCAGTGTCTGATGCCGTGCCGCTCCATTCCTGTCAACGCTGACGGATTGCAGCGAGAGAACTGGCGTGCGATCACATGTGCCTTATCAGATACCTTTAAGTGTTGCATGATACCTTTTTTTAAAAGTTCTCACTCTCAATCATGCCTTTCTTTTGTGGATCTTTATCATTTGGTTGTGGGTCGCTGAAGGGGCCGTCCTGCTCAGTCACCTAGGCAACCGCAATGATCACTGGGGCGAGCGGATGGGTGGGTGGAGGGTCATTTTGCCTCAGAGTCACTGAAGCAGAAGCAAGGGGGTGGAAGAGGGATTCGGGTGGCCAGGCCTGTCCTATCGACCCTCACGGAATGAGGCCAGCCGCAGTTAGGTCAACTTGGTGTTTTTGATGTAAAACATGTCGGACGAGGGGGTTGGTGTTTTTGAGGTTCCCACCAGTTGCATGAAGCGGAACATTCCTCCTCATTAGTCTGCTGAATGTAAATAAAGGCATGTTGCCTTTTTATGTATGGATTTAGAAGTGGAACACCCTTTGTCCTGTTCTGAGGCCTTTTATTCCGAGTGGAGAATTTGGACACTAAAGGCTGAACATTGGAAACTGATTCTGCCTTAAGCCTCCATTGCCCTCCAAAAAATATTGATTAATATGCTGCATCTAGGGATGAGTACTGAATTCAGTACCTTTTTATATGCATCGACCGATTTCCGGTATTACCGGTTATCGATTCCTGTGAAATTAAACAGTGCTATAATTACCATGATACCTTTTGTTGCTTGTGACAAAGCGTCAGTTTGCAGACTTATTAACACGTGCTTGCTATTTTTATGTATTTTATGTATTTTTATCTATTTAGCTATGTTCTTATGGTTTTATGTGTTATGAATTTGCACTAAATTAGTTTTGCTTACAATTTCGTTGTACAATGTACAATGACAATAAAGATATATTCTATTCTATTCTATTCTATTCTTCTATTCTATTCTACATAGACTTAAACAAACTTGATTAATCTCCAAGGGAAATTGGGGATCACCCAATCACTCAAGATGTACTCAGATCCGTCTGAGACAAACTGCTTCTAGGTAATGAAAAAACATTTAAATTTAAAGTAAGGCTTCACTTTTTCAAAATTATTTAGCTTAATGCTAATTTAGATTGGCCTGATCATAAACATGCTATTGAATAACACTGGCGGTTTTACATGGCAATTTCAACACCTCCAAGTTTGGCAATGAAAACTACTACTAAGAAAAACGTTACACACAGCCGGTGTGTAATAGGTACAAAATTTACAGTTTAAATACTTCGTAGGGCGCAACAAAAGACGAGACTGGCACATTCAGTTTAATAGCAATGGCTACTTCCTAGCTAGGCAACACACCATAGTCTATACACTAATGGCATTTAACATCTTGGAATCTCAACTGCAAATGTAATAAGAAAACAAGACACCGCCCGAATGCAGCTGAGATAGGCTCCAGCAACCCCCTCGGCCCCGAAAGGGACAAGCGGTAGAAAATGGATGGATAGATGGATATAACAGTACAGCCCAATTATCCTAATCAGCTCATTTTTAATGTTACATTGAAAAATTAGATATTAGTAAACAATTAACATTCATTAACACACACAAAAGTACCGTTGAGTACCCGTATCGATACCCAGGCACCTGGAATTGGTATCGTATCGGTGGTTCACATGTGAAAGGTACCCATCCCTAGCGGCATACACTCGCTACTATGTGTGTGTATAACATGAATTTCTGTTTAAAATGTCTTAATTGTGCGGATTGCACCCGGTTATATAGTTATCTAAATATGGTCTAAGTATATAACGCTATGTAACTACAATTTACACATCTTCACAAGTATCATAACCTAATATATCATAATTTGAATAGGTTGTATGACAAAATACACTTATATAGCTTTATTTTAAACATTCTACTAGCGTGAAATATTTGTTCAAAAGGGACACGGACAGGTTTCATTTGTCCATGTGATCATTATTCCGTGTTCTAATATACGCATGTACAGTAGCAGTCCCACACAAGATGTCTTCAACAGTGAGTCTGCATAGGTACTGCTGCTTTAAGATATCTAGCGAATAACGCTCTAGTTGGCAGCTAGTGATTAGCAAAGCAAGCTGCCAGATATGGTGGTATTTGAATATCTTAGTATTGCACAAGAACGTACCTTTTAGGACCGGTTCAACTTAAAACACAATTTAATACAGAATATATTAGTAGGGGGTCCCTTCTCCACCTCTCTCTGTTTGGAGGTCCTTGAATTGGAAAACATTGATGACACCTGTTTTAAACTAAGCATCGCCGCTAGAATCCTGCATGTTTTTACCACATACTGTATTGTCTGTGCATTGTCCCTTTCAAATAAATAAATATAAAGGTTCATACAGAAAATATATTTATAACCGAGAACTGGAAGAATAATGTGCTACCTTGTTTTTCGTACAGCCTACTTTCATAGGATTTTGCCGACATTTTGCCCCGGTTTTTGTGTACCGTCTCAGTTATCGTACAGCCTAACATTGTACGTAACAAACAAGTCCATATGCCATCATTAAGAGAAGACCGATGAGGTAGCTTGGTCATCTGGTCAGGATGTCCCCTGAATGCCTCCCTGGCGAAATGTTCAGGGATACTCAAACCGTTAGGCTAAATTGATGGATGGATGGCTGTATGGGATGGGTGTGGTTGTCTGCATATCATTCCGTAAAATCGAGTGCCCAAACAACAAAAGTTGTGTTTTTTGTTTTTATATTTGTACAAACGCCTGCCCTGACTACACGTCACTGATAGCCAAGTCCGAGAATGACTGTAATGCAATCGTTTCTGGTCAGTTTAATATTCTCCTGAGAACCTGTGTGCACTGCAGTGGATGTTTGTGTTTTGCACAATAGTTATTTTTAATAATAATAGCTATTAATGCGTAACTCTGACAAAAAAAATATAGACACAAACAAATGACCACCACATAGGACACTGGTTTCCAGTAGGATATGATAACCGTCTTTCTTAAATAAAATAAATCATCATACAAGTACAACACAAAAACAATGTCAAAACATGCTGCAGGTGCTGTGACCACCTCAACACAAAGCAAACACACCTGGGGTCACTATAAGCTCTTCAGTTGTGTAAATGCAACACATCCAGTCACTTTCATTGGTTCCTAGGCAGACAAATGTCAGCAAATCCTTGACAAGAGCAATTCTTCATCAGCTCCTTTTCACGCTTGCCAGCAGGAAGACATTCATTTGGGTTTTCTGCCTGTCAGCTATCAGACTTTGTGGCTGCCGGGTCAGCAGACATTTTCACATTTACTTACCTGTCCATCGACCACCTAAAGACAGGAATGTGTGCATAGTGCTACAGGGCTTAGCTAGCTGACTATATTATAGCCGCTTCCCAGTGAAAGTTGTGTGCAATAATGTGAAAGCGGTGATGGATGAGAGGCTTCATCTGAAGCATCTGGATTCACTTGTTCCCTCACAATTGTTGCTCCATCGCAGGGAAGGTTTCTGGAACGGATTCAGGTAACCTTGCCGCACTCCTCCCAGGGCTAATTTCGTTTTTCAGGCCCAGTGCCAAGACTGGACTGTATTAGCTGGAGAAACATGGTTCTGTTTTGCTTTGGGCGGGCCAGAAGAAGAAAGCAGGAGACACATCTTTCAACGATCCTTAATAGGTAGACTCCAAAACCAAGCCACGCTAAACCGCGCCATTCAGAGCCTCTTTGTAGTTGTTTTCTGGCCTCTTGTCAGATATCTGGCCTGAATAAATTTGTCTTTAGCATATCTAGTGTTTATTTATGGACTTTCAGTGTTGCTCACTTGTTGAATGTGAGCTCATTGTGGGATATGAGTGGAGGTATTTTCCCATGGAGAGGGTTTGTGGGGTTTTCACTAACCTCCCCCTACATCCCCCCTTCGTGCCCTACATTATGGCAGCAGTGGACCATCTGCCGCTGTGGCCTATTGTCCTCGCTGTTTCCACTCTTCTTCCCTGCATGTTTGGAAGCCTCAATGGCGAGCCTCTGTTGGGCTAATCTAGACATTTGGGCTGAAGCTGAGCAAGAAAACTTTTGCAGCCTTTGGTGGGAAGGTGGGAAGACTAATAATCTGTCAGATAAGTTTTCTTTATTATCCAAGGTTTCTCATTGTATCCCATTGGGTTGAGTTTTTTCTTGCCCTGATGTGGGATCTGAGCCGAGGATGTCGTTGTGGCTTGTGCAGCCCTTTGAGACACTTGTGATTTAGGGCTGTATGAATCAACTTCGATTGATTGATTGATTGATTCTGTGATATTTTTTTAAGTCGTCACTTTTTAGCATAGCCTCATCCTGAGGGTATCTGATGTTGTTTACTGATGACATTCTACCACCACCTACACATTAAGACGTCGCCACTTAACCGACCCCCAGATTACCGCTCAAAGTATTTATTTATTTGGATTGGACATAGCTGTGACAATCGTAAAGCGCTTAGTTGAAGGCAGATAATCGTGGGAGAAAGTGAGCTCACAGAAAAAAAAAAGTTGGCTGTTGCACAAGACAAATGCCTTTTATCTTTCCATCTGTTAGCATAATGTGCTCCACATTACGTTGTTGGCATGACGGTTATCTACAACGCTGAATATGTTCCTGCGTCTTCCTCCTATCCTCTTGGAGGCCACCTGAGTGGGTTTGTAGTTGAGCAGATGTTCGGATCATGTATGATTACTCTCAGGCTGAACTTTATTATCCTTCTGCTTGACCTCTAACATTGCAGTTTTATTGGGGAACTGTGCACATTATTACTATGGGATTTTGTGCAATTTTCACCAAATTCATTTGAAAATCAATGTTTGTACTTCATTATCAAGTGGTTCTCTGTAAAACTGTATGCTTGTTTTCTTGTTTGGGTGATGCCAACACTATATAACTGAAATAATGATAGATAAATGATATCAGACAGTATAATTTATAGGGCTACACAATTTTAGTCACAATCGCGATTTTGGCTACTTCAATTAAATGAGAGTGATCGTTGGAGATGTTAACATTTAAAAGCAGCTTTTGCTGCATATCAAATCAAGCCCTGCTACAGCCCACGGCAGGAGAAGAGCAACAGCGACTTGTCTTTTTCCCCATAAAGCAGTTGACTGCCTACGCCAGCGGCCATTGTGTATCGACACAAAGATCCATGTCTATGCCAACCACCTTGCCGGCCGGCATTTTCAAACTTCTCCCGGGCTACTACAGGCGCTCATCGTGTTTCACTTCAGTAGAATCTAACTCGGCATGTGTTAAAGACTGCAACGTTGTTATTAAATGGCGACAAGTGTGGACGCGTGCATTACAGGCTCTTTTGCTTGTGTTCGTGGGGTCCTACTAGCACAGGGGTCGGCAACCTTTACCACTCAAAGAGCCATTTTGACCCGTTTCACAAATTCAAGAAAACAATGGGAGCCACAAAACTCTTTTGAATGAAATAACAGTGCATACAGTTTTTTTTTGCTTTGTGCTATGTATAAACCAGACACGCGGCCCGCGAGAAGTTATTTCACGAGTTCTATATGAATGGCGCTTGACAGCGTCATCCTTGTCAACCCTCCCAATTTTTCCGGGAGACTCCCGAAATTCAGGGCAACTATTCTCTCGAATGTCTGCTGATTTTCACCCTAACAACAATAATAAGGGTGTGCCGAGATGGCACTGTCTTTAGCGCCCTCTACAGGCTGTATAAACAGCGTGCCAGCCCAGTTACATATTGTATGCGGCTTCTGCAGACACATATAAGTGACTGCAATGCATACTTAGTCAACAGCCATACAGGTTACACTGAGGGTGGCCATATAAAACAACTTTAACACTGTTACTAATATGCGCCACACTGTGAACCCACACCAAACAAGAATGACAAACACATTTCTGGAGAACATCCGCACCGTAACACAACATAAACACAACAGAACAAATACCCAGAATCCCATGCAGCACTAACTCTTCCGGGCTACATTATACACCCCCTCTACCACCAAACCCCGCCCCCCCCCCCCCCCCCCCCCCCCAACCCCCCCACACATCAACCTCCCCTCCCCCCTCCATGCGTCGGTTGAGGTGGGCTGGGCTAGGGGGGGCGGGGTTTGGTGGTAGCGGGGGTGTATAATGTAGCCCGGAAGAGGTAGTGCTACATAGGATTCTGGGTATTTGTTCTGTTGTGTTTATGTTGTTTTACGGTGCGGATGTTCTCCAGAAATGTGTTTGTCATTCTTGTTTGGTGTGGGTTCACAGTGTGGCGCATATTAGTAACAGTGTTAAAGTTGTTTTATACGGCAACCCTCAGTGTGAACTGTATGGCTGTTGACCAAATATGCCTTGCAGTCACTTACGTGTGAAGGGCAGAGCCCGCATACAACATGTGACTGGGCCGGCACGCAGTTTTGTAAAATCGGACGCTAAAGGCACGCCCTCAATATTGTTGCCCCGGGAGTTTTCCGGGAGAGGCACTGAAATTCGGAAGTCTCCCGGGAAAATTGGGAGGGTCAGCAAGTATGCAGCTGAGCTGCATCAGAGTGATCAAAGAGCCGCTTGTGGCTCCGGAGCCGCGGTTTGCCGACCCCTGCACTAGCAGAACTAACAGAAAACCATCCTGCTACAGTAAACAGAATCTGGAGACAATTTTCTGTCGAGTGCAAACACCGACGAGAAGTGCTCCCCGTTGGAATTCATGTACCGCCTGCATCTGAGCATGCCTTGAATCCAGGGAATGAGGAAATGTATTTGCACATTGAATGACACTGGTGGACAATAAATGTGAGTACAATCATTACAATAGATACTTTTTGTAATTTGTCATTTAATATAGTTGTTTCACACTACAAAACAATCAAATTTATAATTCGGTCAAACAAGGGTTGCCCAGTTGATGACTTGCGGGCCATGGGAACATGGCTGTTTTTTATGGCCCTGAAAAAAAACACATAAATCAATTGATCACAGTTTATTAGTATAGCCCTTAATCACGAGTGCCTCAAAGGCCTTCACAAACCACAAGGACATCCCCTGATCTGAACCCAAGTCCAGGCAAGGAAAAATTCCAAAAGCCAGAGATGGGGGAAAAAGAAGAAACTTGGGGAAGGGCCCAAAGATGTGGGGAGCCCACTCCTGGGTGACCGGCTGCAATGAATGCCAAGTGGGTAAAGTTATTGAATTGTTACATTCATGATAATGTGAGAGTACAGTCCACCGGGAAGCCAACACAGGGTTGTGGGGGGTCCTCTTTCATCTAGACAAATCGTCAACGCAGTGACGTTACCAACTGATGTGGAGAGGAGTGGTCAACCCCGAGTTACGACTTGGGACAGCTAGAACCTCTTCCAGACTGGTACCTCTCCAAAGATTATCCGTGGCCATCTAGTAACCTCTTCATGCAGGAGAGGTAGGCAAAAAAATAAATCAGCGGGTCAACTAGTCTAAACAGGGGTATATTTAAAAGTTAGGGTAGATAAATGAGTTTTAAGGTGGGACTTAAATGCTTCTACCGAGGTCGAATCTCTAACTTGCCGGTAGGGTAGAGTACTGGAGCCTGAATAGAAAACGCTCTAGAGCAGGGGTGCCCACACTTTTTCAGCAGGGTTAGTGCATGTGCCTCACAATACGAAGGTCCTGAGTTCAATCCCGGGCTCGGAATCTTTCTGTGTGGAGTTTGCATGTTCTCCCTGTGACTGCGTGGGTTCACTCTAGGTACTCCAGCTTCCTCCCACAACCAAAGACATGCACCTGGGGATAGGTTGATTGGCAACACTAAATTGGCCCCAGTGTGTGAATGTGAGTGTGAATGTTGTCTATCTGTGTTGGCCCTGCAATGAGGTGGCGACTTGTCCAGGGTGTACCCCGCCTTCCGCCCGATTGCAGCTGAGATAGGCTCCAGCACCTCCCGCGACCCCGAAAGGGACAAGCGGTAGAAAATGGATCGAATGGATGGATGTTTAACACATGTATCATGTTGTAATTACAAGGAAGTTCAAAAAAAAACTCACACCATAACATATAAATTCCTTTCTTTCACGAAGACAAGAATATAAGTTGGTGTATTACCTGATTCTGATGAATTGCATTGATCGGAATCAGACAAGATTCACAGTAGTGCTGCTAACTTCCACTTTTTTGAATTTACATTGTGGAGGAGAAAAAAGTCCTCCTTTCTGTCCAATACCACATGAAAGTGGTTGGTTTTTGACATCTTATTTGTCCAGCTTTCTTATTCGTTTTTATACACTTTACAAGAAGTACATTGACGGCAAGCTAGCTTGTGCGTGCTATCTTTTTGAGACTCTTATTTTGTTAGCGCAGGCGGTCGGTCTTCAGGGTTTTGAAAGCAGGTGCGGTGCGAGAGTCTGTTAAAATAAAGTAATTCTCACCTTCCTGTCAGTCGTTTTTTTCTTAATACTGAGCTCGCTGCAACTAGCGTCATCTCACAAGAACCTCAGGTGCCGCAAATGTCAATCAAGTGATGAAAGTGACGTCATAGTTAAGATTGACGATCGCTAATTTTTAAGACTATTTTTTTAATACCTGGCTGACACATCTTCCACAATCAACCGGTAGATCGCGATCGACGTAATGGGCGCCCTTGCTCTAGACTCATGCAGACTTTTTTTGGGCTCTGTGGGACACCAATAAGCCAGCTTTCTTGGAACCCAGATTTCTGGATGGAACATCGGGTACATTACAATCAGCAAGATAAGGTGGTGCTAGACCGTTTAGTATTTTGTACGTACGGTAAGTAATAAAACCTTAAAATTGCATCTGAAGTGTACCGACAGCCAGTGCAGTTGGGCCAGTACAGGCGTAATATGATCTAACTATCTTGTCCTAGTCAAAAGTCTAGCAGCCGCATTTTGTACCAGTTATAATAGTTTAATGCTGGAAATGAGACCTAAAAATGATGCCTTAGAGCAGTGGTCCCCAACCACCAGTCTGTGACGCATTTTCTACCAGGCCAAAGAAAAACATTAAATAATTTATAAACTGCGTTTTCTCCAACTTAACTTTTGCCTATTTAGTTGCTATTTAGTATATTTGTCATAACTTTGTGACATTATACAATGAAAATTATTGAACATATAAAATATACATGTGACAGATTGTAGCCAAAGGTTGATTTCCATCTGCATCTCATTGCAAAAAAACAAGCCTAGGGCTCCCAATAATTCTGAGTTATAGTGAGTTGTACTTTTCATGCACCTATTTTTGCTGTATTTATCTGGCACAAGTGGAAAGACGGTCCTTGAAAATAATGCCAATATTAGACCGGTCCGTGGTGCAAAAAAGGTTGGGGACCACTGCCTTAGAGTAATCTGGACGAGACGTAACCAACGCATGTATCATGATATCAGCGTCACTGGTGGACAAAATGGCACAGAGTTTAGCGATATTACGGAGTTGAAATAAGGCTATTTTAGTAACACTCTTAATGTGCAGCTCAAACGAGAGAGTTGCGTCCAAAACATTGCTGAGATTTTTCACTGACTCGCTTTTTACAATTCTTTTGTTGTTGAATTTCAATGTGGTTTCCTTCAACAAGTGCCTGTGTCTAGCAGGATGAATAATCAACATTTCCGTTTTCTTAGCGTTAGGATGCAAAAGGTTGGTGGATATCCATTGTTTAATTTGACTACAATCTGGCGTGTTGGTCAGCATTAGGGGCATGTAAAGTTGGGTGTCATAATCATAACAGTGAAAGGTAACACCATATTTGCGTATGATGTTGCCTAGCGGCAGCATATCCTTGCTAACCAGTACTTGGCCAAAAACCAAACCTTGTTGAATTCTGAAAGTGACCTTAACATACTTTATGGTTGCGTTGTTATGGGATACATAGTGAATCCTTTCCGTGAGATAGGAGTTAAACCAAGAAAAAGATAAGTCTGACTTACCAACATATGATTTGATGCGTTCTGTTATGATCAATGGTATCGAAAGCAGTGCGGAGATGAAGTTGCAACGAGTGATTTGCTCTAAAATCCGACTGAAAGGGTTCAGAAATATTGTTCAGACCTCATAGTAATAACCTCAAGTGGTTTGTTTATTACTTAGGCTAAGGTTAATGTTTACATCAGAGATTAGTGCAACCCCTCCGCCCCTTCTAAGCAGACGATTATTATGTGAACCTGTATAGTTAGGACGAGATGCCTCGTTAAGCGGGGGGAAAATAATCCGGTTTTAATCATGTCTCTCTGAGATCAATGGCGCTAAGATTGTTGTCTCTAAAAACATCATTAACTTACATATCTTTGGGAGATAATGATCTGATATTTAAAAAAACAACAACATCAAAGACAATAGTATCTTTGGTGACATTTTTATTAATTGTATCCGTATTAGTAATAATAATGAGATCACATCTATCTTGCGTAGTGTCTCAAATAATTTCGAGCACATCTAGGAATTGATATGGTGGGAATCTGGAGATTACTTGCTCGGTGCTGCGATTGATTTGTCACCTCATAATTTGCCACCTCATTCAGATGCATATCCACCTCTGGCACAGTCTCTCGAGAGAATAAACAAAATGTGTATTATGTATTATTTTACGAGAAATACCATGTGTACAGGAATTTCCCAGCCTGGCTTTGGTTAGTTCTAGCTTAACTGACTCCTTATTTGGGCTAACAGACTCTCTAATGGATGAATAGAGCTACAGGCATCATGTAATGAAAACAATTTTATTAGTAATAATGAACACAAGTCACAAATATTTGTCTTTAAATATACTGTTTAACCTATATATATTAGACTATTTCATTAAAATCAGAATCACGTGCCCCCACACACTCCTTTAGGGTTCATTTACCCCAAGTAAGACTATGTTTTACCTAACATAATGAATTATCGGGATTTCAGTATTTATGAAAAATAATCAGGAATATTATTTTGGCCATAATCGTGCAGCTCAGTAGGATTCTCAGCTTGAACCATATGCTTGTACTGTTTCTTAAACTGGCACGTATTTGTTGAATGTTTCACGTGGTCGTGCCCACCAAACAAACCAGCTCTTTAAAAAATACCCTTGAACTCATACAGGCTATGAATACATTTGGGTATAGTTAACTATATTTCCCCACATCTATGAATGATTGAGCTGATCGAAACCGATGAGATGTGCACCGTGACTCCTGGATGAACTCCTCGTGCCCACGCCTCGCCTCGACATACGTGCACGCTAACGCCCGGCGTGATTGGAATCTCACCCAATCGTCTCTTTGATGATTCCTCAACCAGCTTGCCCGGGATATTTGATCTCCATCTGAAATTAATTATTGGAGCATAAAGTGGAGCCAGCAGGGGATTGTACAGTAAGATATCTCCTGTACGTCTTTGGCGTTCGACAAAGGGGGATTAAGCCGTGGATGCTGTTGCTTTTTGGTGGCAGGGCTAAAAGGATTTCGAGAGTGGGATCTGTATATATGCCCACCGCTTCTTTGGAAAAATGTGGCACGCCGCCCTGCTTATGATATGAACCACATGTACCGAGGCGCTGGTTCAAACCCTTAAGAAGATACAACTATTCAGGGGCAAATTGATCAAAGTGCCCCTGGTATAGGCGCCCATCTCCGAGGAGAGCTGATAGGAGTCAAGGAAGGCAGAGGACATTGCAGAGCATGGAGCTTACCCCTTTTTTTGCTTGTTGCTAGGATACCGGGGCCGTCTATTCAGTCTTAAGGGGTGTTCTTTCTGGCAGCTTGTGAACAAGAGGCGATATTGTGAAGAACTTTGAGGCCCATCATTGGTAGAACATCACCTACAGTATAAGGCACATATTTTGTAAACCTGTTGAACTCTACTTGCTAACTTATTTCACTAACAACAAAGAGCCATGTGCTAACCATTAGCAGCCCAGCATAAACATGGCTATATAGTACATACTGTGTAGTATATGTACGTTTAAAGCTAATCACTGCCCGGCTGGAGTTGCATCACAAGTTGCCAAGTTGTGTGACAGTTGAGGCATGGACCCCCGCTCATTACCCCCACTCTCAATCCCCAGACGGTGATGTTAGATTCAACACAGATGGGACCAAAGAATGGAAACGCTGACTCAGGCGGGCTTGTGTAGCTGATGAGGGTTGTGGAAATGGATAGCGACTGATGCAGGAGCAGCCACGGCATTAAACTCTGCCATGTTTTGTGGGGATATTACAGAAATAGCTGGTGTTGTATCAGTACTGTAGGAATTGGTTTTACGATGTTCATGTCCAACAGACCAACATCACATCAGTTTAAATTCTTAGTCCGAAACATAGCGGTAGCAACATCACAGTATCAAACTGGTCTCGCTATTGACAAGTTTTACCTGGCAAAAACAAGTGCTACCAGGTACTAGGATCAAGCACGCAGAGTCAATACTAAGCTTGACCGATTATCGGCGCTGATATTTAGTGTTTTGATGTGTATCTGTATCAGCTCTTTTATTGGTATGTTGTTTTAAATTTTACAACAACAACAGAACTACATCGGCATATACAATGTACACAAATGATACCAGTATTTAGTATTAAAAACAATTGTGAAGTAGACAATAACAACCACTGCTCAAACACCAGCCCTTTTGCCCTGCTTGAGAAAAGTTCCATTTTTGCTGGAGCCCAATTATTAAAAAAAAAAAAAAATCTCTCATTGACAATGATTCTTAAACTACACGTGCAGCCACAACTGCCTTGGGGTAGACTGACGGAATAGCGCCTATGGCCTTTCCGACCTCCCCCAAATATTAAATCACATTCATACACCAGTGTGAGCAACAATGGGAGCAAGGTGTGTTAAGGGTCTTGCCCAGGAACGCGATGTATCGAGTATATCGATATATTGCCCAGCCCTAATTCAAGTTAGTGTTTGTCTCTGTGCGATATAGAAAATGACTATATCGTTATATTCGAGTATACGTTCTCACGCAGTTGCTTTTAGCTGCGGGCATTACACTGCATGCGTTTCCCACTCTTTCTTGTCTCTCCTTCTCACAGAGACTTAAAACAAGCGCACCTTCTTACATACGTCACGTGAGCAACGTCACACGCTCCCACGGAGCAGACATGTAGCGACATGGTAACGTTAGCTGTGATGCTAACGGTGCGGTGTGAGTAGTAATACGAGAGAGAGAAGGTGCGAATCTGGTAACAAATGGAGGAAGAATTAATTCCCAAGAAAAACAGCACGGGATCCATCGTCTGGCGGTGGTTTGGCTTCAAGCGGGAATATGTTGAACATTTATGCGGCAAAAGCGTTGCTACAAAAAGTAGAAACACTGCTAATGTAGCATCATTTGAAAAGTCACCCGCTTGAGAATGAAGAGCGCTTGAAACTGTGCATGTCAACATCTCCGTTCGGTGCCACAAATGCCGAAGCCACTGTTTCCAGATCAACACCGTATGAAAAAAAATATCTACAACAAACGGAGATAACGTCCGCAGGAACCTACCACATAGCGAAGGACATATACTATTTGATATGCAGCTCATTTTTATGTGACACTTATTGAACTATCTTGTGTGACATCATGCACAAAAGTGCTCTTTACTTGTTTTAAACTATTGTAGTGGCGTTCTGTACAAAAAGTGCACTTTAATTTAGTGTTGTTTTGATATGTCTTCTTGGTGACATCTTGCACAAAAGTGCACTAATAGCTTGTTTTAAAATGTCTCTGACAATCTTGCACTTTCTGTTTTGAAATGACATGAATGTTTGTGCCACTGCTTAATAACAGTTTAATAAATACAGTTTTGGTAAATTGACTTAGTTGTGATTTCCCTCTCTGCATGAAAGTTTAAAATGAGCATTATGCAGTATGTTTTAATGTAGACACATAGAATCATCATACTGCTGTGATTATATGCATCAAGTGTTCATTCAAGGCTGAGGCAAAATATCGAGATATATATCATGTATCGTGACATGGCCTAAAAATATTGAGATATTAATAAAAGGCCATATCGCCCCGCCCTAACTTGAATCACAATTATAGTCAGAAAAAACACAATATTTAAACAAGGCCCTTATTCTCTTGTATAACATAACATTTTGGATGAAAACAAAGTCAATCGTACACAATAACTGAACAAAAGCAAATTTGCTACTGTCTACAGTATTACTCATTTAAATCATTTGGTTTTTACCCTCCAAGTCTACCTGACTAAAGAGTTATGTCCTGATTTTGTAAACATTAACAAAAACATTTTTTTTTGTGAATATAAAAATATTGATCTAATCGCTCTTGTATCCACCATGTACTGACATTAACTTTGGGACACAGGAATTTTTTTGTAAACATAGAGATATCAAGAAATACCAAGGGCAATATCGATCATATACTGACACTACCTTTGGTTTGGACACTATCGATTTACGGACTGATCCAACCTCCTTTTATGTGTACATCTGACCGCTACACAGCAACAGAAAACAATTACCGTAAACTCTGGACTATAAAGAACTACTTTTTTTTCTACGCTTTGAACCCTGCGGCTTATAAAACAGTGCGGCTAATTAATGAATTTTTCTTCACTGACGGCCATAATGTAAATAGCTTTAGAAAAACAAAGCAAGCAAAGACAGTAAAAAGGTGTGTGACTTTTTGTGCTGTAGCACCATCTTTTGGACGAGTTTGCTCACTGCAGGTTATAAATAAATGATAAATGGGTTATACTTATATAGCGCTTTTCTACCTTCAAGGTACTCAAAGCGCTTTTGACAGTATTTCCACATTTACCCATTCACACACACATTCACACACCGATGGCGGGAGCTGCCATGCAAGGCGCTAACCAGCAGCCATCAGGAGCAAGGGGTGAAGTGTCTTGCCCAAGGACACAACGGACGTGACTAGGATGGTAGAAGGTGGGGATTGAACCCCAGTAACCAGCAACCCTCCGATTGCTGGCACGGCCACTCTACCAACTTCGCCACGCCGTGCCCTTCTGTTTAGACTGAGCTTTTAACCGGAAGTACAAGTGCTGTTCAGTCTTCTAGCCGTTCATAGCCTTTCTACTCGTGTGGACTCTATTTATCACTCCAACCAACGTTTGTAAGTTTTACAATATAACTAAAACAATTCATACTTACTTAAACCATCTCATGTGTATGTGTATGTGTATGTATATGTGCTATCGTAATGTAATGAAGCTAGCGTCGTTAGCATTAGCTAATATACTAAAACTTTTGTGTTAGTAATATTAAGTTACAACAGCATTATTTTTGTATTGTTTCAGTCGTAAATTCACCACAACTTCACCTTGGACTTATTGAGTCTGTTTATCTGATTGAAGAGCTAGCTTGTGCAGCTAATGGGTCCGTGACGATGACGTCTGTTTTGTTTGATCAGCCGTTTTACTGCTGCGTAACAAACACTGTTTGGAAACAATAAGGGATGTAAATAAACATTAACAACATATTTCTGTGTAAATAACTAATTTCACAACGTAAATATCTGCGGCTTATAGTCCGGTGGGTCTAATACATGGAAACGTGTTTTTCTTCTCATAATTAGTGGGTGCGGCTTATATAACCGTGCACTCTATAGCTCTATATTATGCTCTATTTAGACTGTTATTAATCTACTTGTTGATTTACTGTTGACTGCTTTCTTTCTGCTGTAAAATGTTCGTCAAGTTTTTTAAGCACCTATTTCTTGTGTTGTTTAAAGCTAGCTAGTTTCTGCTCCCGTTTGCTCTTACTTGGTGTTTAAAGTGTTAAGCCTCGTCGCCCAGTGATGATGATAATTGTAAGAAATGTTTATTTGCTGAAATGGAGGGGATTATTAACTTAAGGGAGCCTCTCTGCACTGTGTATGGGGATAACATAGAGTTATTTGCTTGCCGCCTCCGTCAGCCCAAGGGCCAACAACAAAATATCAGCCACAGGGAATCTGCTCTTGTTATCGGCATTGAAAGACATTAATCGGCATTGGCCATTCACTTACTTTTTCATGAAAATCAGTTGATATTGATTGGTGGCCGAATGATCGACACATCTTTACTCTTAAGAGAACCAAAGTACTATCATACGCTGTAGATATGATATTGGTAATGTATGGTAATTTTTTGGCCAAAGGAAGGACAGGCAACAGTAATAGCACCAATACTTTTCTCTTAGGAAGAGAAGTGAAGAATGAAAAAGCTTCTAAAAACATTTTAAAAAGTAAGTGATGTTGGAGCTATGAGCACATTTGCTGAAGAAAAAAAACTACAGACATTTCATGCTTTTTTTCTTGTGGATGAAGTAAACATTTCAATAGACTGCTTCGTTTTATTGCCGCTCACAGGGCGGCCCTTAACCACAATTTTGCATCGTTGACTCTGCAAGTGCGAATGCATTTTTCAGCAGGGAGAATAATTCATGCGCGTCTTACAATTGATCCTTGTGAGACCCAAAGAATAGAAAGGCTTTGAAAGACATCATAGGAACGGCCAGTGTAAAGTTCTGCAGTGATTGTGCAAGAACATTGAGAAAGACAAACAGGCCGCACACTCCCTCCACATTCCAGTCCACATCTCACCTTTAAAGATTTCGCCATTCATACGCCACGCCTGATTCAAGGCGGAGTGATTTCCAGGCACTTCAGTGTCTGCGCGGTCGGTGGGCTGACTTATTTACAGTTAGAGCTCTGAGTTATGGGTTCCTGTCCTCGCCAAGTCATTATCACAAGGCCTAGGCTGTTTGCAGCTTTCGGGTGGGACCTTTCCGGGCCTTCTAAATTATCTGCGAGCAGGCTGACAGGCAATCTTGAGGAAAGCAAGCGTGACACATTGTCATTATATGACGCTGTAAAAAAAAGTCATTGTTATGCATGTCACGCGTCTTTTCTGGGAGCGTGTCCCATTGTCTTTGTGTGCTTACAAACACGCGAGATGCCTCAGGTGCAAAGAAAACGCACAACTTGAATGGGACCCAGTTGAGCACAGACCTCTGCCAGTGCCAACAGTCATAAATCATATCAGAGTACACCTTCAAAGATATACACACCATAGATATACTTAAAATTGTGTTCATTCATTCAAGATAACATGTTCAGAATATTACTTGCAATTTACTTGTGAACACTCTCAAAATATAGTATGTGTTTTTTTTCCACGCTTAATCTGATGATGTCGCAATGTGTACAATAGGCTTATCTCAGACACCTTGTACAATGTTCCTAAGCCGAAGGTGACTCATTTAAGAGCAAGACTGAAAGTAACATGACTGAATTTTTAGCATAAAATTAGCAAATATATGAAATATAATTATGTTAATATCAATGTTGACACTTGGCAAATTCCAGTGATTCCAGTGAACTATATATTTTTTTGAAATATATAAATAGCAGGACTGTGCTGACACTACTTTTGGCCTTCCCATGGTATACTATGTGACTTGTGGAATTTTACCTTTTTTGTGGACTTGCTCTATCTGCACTGCAACCACATTATTTCCCCTTGTGGGATTGTTATTATTATTGTTATTATTATTATTATTATTATTATTATTATTATTACTATCCTACCCTATTCCAAATTCTTCAGAAGGAGTCATTTCTTAAGTTTATAGGTCTGAGTAAAAACCCAGGAACATCACAAAAGAATCAATTTGAAAAGAAAATGAAAAAGATAAATTTTCTAAAGGATTTGAAAGATTGTATTTCAGGGTGAAGTCTCATATTAGGAAGCAGAGACAGGTAACATATTTTCTCCAACGCTATTTTTTTCCAGATGCAATGGCCCAAATGTAATAGTTACATGGCCTGTACACAAAAAAGCCTGGTCAATTGTTTTTATACTATAGTTACATTGGCAGATTATAAACTTAAGTCAATAAATTGAAAATATTAATTCAAAGGAATTAAAACACCCTTTTGTTGCGAAAAAACCCAGAAAATTATTCATAATAACATATTTTAATATTTATTTTCTGTTTTGTTTTGGTCCAGACTGGATCATTAGCTATCTTTTCTGGTGTGTACACTGATGACGTTGATTTCCAGTAATCAATTTGGGTCGCTCATCAGAGCATCTGGGGTGAGCCGACAAAAAAAACAAAAAACATACTGTACATGCAAAGTTGAAAACCCCCATTGAACCTGAACCTGAGCCAGTGGAAGCTAGGAGAGCTAGCATATGTTGCTGTGCTAATCTGCAGCTTTTATAGTAAGATGATTAGAGGATTGATAACCCAGCATTTTAATGGGTGTAAAAAGGCACACAAATTGTAGTTCAGAACGCGTGTGTGGCTTCAATGTTGCCTTGCAAAAGTATGAATTCAAATAAAAGTGACAATTCTGTAATATTGCATGATGTCTTGCTCAAAACCAGCGTCCTCTGTCTTTATTGTCTGTTTTGTTTGTCAAATTTACAAAAGTCGAGAAAAAAAATGTCACAAATGTCCACTGCAGATGACACTGCTTCTCAGTAGGATCTAAGTTGTCGAACTTCCTGTGTTTTTGCTGGACTCATTGGCCAACTTCTGTTGACTGACTCCAGTCGCGTCCACCTTGGGTTACTTCTGTAAGGTCCACTGAGTCAGAGGGACCTCCTGCTCGCCACCGGCTCATCCTGATCCTCGCCACTAATGCGAGCTGACGCAGCGTCTCGCCAAGGACATCTGGCTGTTCCCCAGACAATGGAGGGAGGTCGCCTAGAGTCTGACCCCACCATGCTGACCGAAGTAGTTTTTATTAAGGAGTCGCACCCTTGCGCTTATTTTTACCGCCTTTAAGGCCTCAGAGGTGATGGACCGCAACTTGGGAACCGTTCGCAGCAGTTAGGAGCTGACATTAACTTGTTTTGTACAAAGCTATTTTTCAAGGTTAGTTAGTCTATTAGTGGTCTCAGCACGGTCAGCAGTCGGTTGTCACATAAGAAATTATATCAATTGAATAATCCGTTCTAGTGTAAAATTGGTGCCACTCTGAAACCTTAACTGATGGTAGAGAAAAGTTTTAAGTAATGTTCTGACTTTTTTTTAACTGTGGTGTAAGTGTAAAAAGAAGCTAACTATTCATAAAATAATAAAGTGATGTGAAAAATTAGTTGTTTTTTAGTAGGTGAGCTTTTCTGGAGATGTGTACCTTTTACATTTGAACTGATACAGTACTAATTACCGGTATCTGGGAATCGATACCGGTACAAAACAGTACCTATTTTCGGTACTTTTGTGTGTGTGTTCATACGTTAATAAATGTAAACTGTTAAATAATAAAAGCTTACTTTTTAAACATAAACATTTAACACTGATAATGATAAATGTGCTGTCCAGCTGTTATATATTGTTTTCTACACTTGTGAGTCTCATTTGCAAGTATAATATAGTAGACTTTGCATGCAGTTTCAAGATGTTAGATGGCAGTAGGCAGATAGGCCGTAGCAAGGGATAAGTCTGCCACAAAGCTGAATGTATTTTGTTTTGCCCTACAAAGTGTTATACTTTAAGAGTTGTACTTATTACACACCAGCTGGCTGAGTGTAACGTGCATCGCAGTTTTAGTTTTGATTACCAAATTTAGTAATGTTAAAATCGCCATGGAATGCAAGTTGCTCGCATGTCTGTGGAATATTCATTGTAAATTAGCATTGAGCTAGCGCATTTAAAAAAATGGAGCATTACTTTACATTCAGGTGTCTTCTTCTTGCTTTGTTGGCATGGAAAATTACCTGGAGGCAGTTTGGTTGAGACAACTCTCGTGTGTTCAAGGGCTTGTTTGCCCACTAAGTGCTTGACATTATGGTACTGTTTGATCTTACTTGCAACAACGTTATACATTTGGTACCGTTTGATTTTACGTGAACTGATACGTTGTAGGACAGACGGAATTTGGTTGGTACCTGTAAAAGTACCTATTTCGGTACTCATAGTCTCTTCACATTAAGGCAAAGCAGTCCAGGACTGTGTTCTTTGTCTAAAGTTTTCTGTTTAGTACTTTTCCTCTTCACACAAAAAAGGTAAATAAAACACAAAGCACACCTTGAATTTAGCTGGAGTTGATCTTTGAGATGCTCACTGAGCTGAAGTCTAGCGAGGCCGTAATTGGACAATTTGCATGCAGGAAACGATGACTCAAAAGGTGAGTTAAGTGGGCTAAGCTAACTGTCAGCAGGGTCCAGTTATGTGGTTTATTCTAGAACAAATGTGTACTTACGCTGTGGTTGTGTGCTGTCTTTGGCGTCTAGCTGCAGCACATCAGCATCAACCTCGCTTATAATTTTCATGTCAAAAATGTATGTTTTATAGTTGGGAGGTGATTTGGAGGTTGTAGTTTTACATTTCACTTGGAGAACTCTTCAAAGCGCGCATCTGTCAGATTGATGAGGCCTGCGTCCCTCGTCTGAGTCGCCGGGCGGCAGTCGCCGCCGTAAGCGCATCCACCGTGTAAGTGATAGCCGTGCATCATAAAAGCCTGAAAGTGAGACTTGACGACCGCATGATGGGGTGTCACAGAGGTCTGCTGTAATGAAATTAGCACTTGATGAGTTTCCATTAGGGTTTATGGTGTGTGTGTGTGTGTGTGTGTGTGTGTGTGTGTGTGTGTGTGTGTGTGTGTGTGTGTGTGTGTGTGTGTGTGTGTGTGTGTGTGTGTGTGTGTGTGTGTGTGTGTGTGTGTGTGTGTGTGTGCGATGGCGTCCCGCCGAAGTCTTCATCACATTGATTCAGGGTAGCCTAACCATCTGGCTGTAAACCTTTAGTCCTTTCTCGCTAATGGAATTTGTTGCTATGATTTCCTTCCTCTTGGGGTGTGAGTGTGCACCAGCTACACTAATAAACCTAATGGCTGCAAGTCGGAGGCGGGGTTTAGGCCTATGAAAAGCAATTATATAGCACGGCTGCGTGTACAGTGACGTTTAAAAGCCTCATTATGCTACACAGTGTAAAATGAAATAATCCAGCCCGTCATCCAATCAAAGGCAGTGCCCTAAATTTCAGCCTCATATTTTCACGGCAGCAAAATGGGGCTTGACGAGGCCTCTTTTTTTGTCTGTCTTGAATTACATCATCATTCATCAAAGATGAGACTTTTACGCAAAATTCCTGCGGCAAATAACTTTAATGTGGACAACATCACACATTTCCAGATCCATTTACTCTTAAAAATGCTGATTTTTGTGGGTATGACCTCTTGAGAACCAGAGTCCTCTGCGGTGGACTTTAAATAAAAAAAAAGGGCCTACAGGATTTATATGGTCATAAAAAACCTGGAAAAGTAATGGAATTTTAAAATGAAATTTCCAGGCACTAAAAAAGTTGTGAAAAATAATACTTTTTCAGAAGTTTTGAAAAAGTCATGGAAATCAGTTATATCTTAATTTTCATTAATCCAAACAAAACCAACGTGTCTTACTTCAGATTGCTGCGAAATGTAACTGTGGGGAGAACAAGTGTTCTTACAGTATGTCTGTGCTTTTGGGGTTGCTTTGCACTTTAAAAGACTCTTGCTGTCATTAGTGTCCCAACAAACATAAAAAGTCTTAATCAAGATATGTCTGCCAAATTGATTTGTATGTAAGGATGTGGGATGGAGCAAAAGTGTAGACTATGTTGGAACCTAAATATGGGAAGATGTATCTCAGTGTGTCTGCCTGTTTTATTTTTGGTTTCGAGAGGCACCATGCATTTTAGATGTAAACCCTAATGTTGCCAAGGATTCAAGGAACTTTATTGTCATACCAGCACACATTAGATGGCACAGAACTTAACCCATCTAGCCCAATGCATAGCACAAGAACAATAGTGTATACTGTACATAATAATGAATGTAGTACAGTAGTACCTTAACTTAATAGTGCCCCAGCTTAAGAATGATTTGTGATGTGTCTCTCAGTTTATTGTTATGCTTTAAGTTGCAAGCAATTAGAGTTACAAGCATTCCCACCATTAGTTGTTGTAGCAAATGCCACAATTAACTTGCCAATGATATTCATTGAATTAAAGAAATAAATCGTCAAAAACATGAAAGAGTATGTAGCCAACTTCGCGAAGCAATTTGAGCATATCACTGGTAGTCTGCACCATACTTAGGCAGAATGAGTCTAAAGCCAGCCAAGTAATAAATAAAATAATATATAAAACAGTGGACATTTTTATCCATGAAAATATGGAAAAACTGCTGGTGTGTTTGACAGCGAAGCAGCTGCAAGGAGATACTGTCCACTCTGTACATTATTACATTACTTTATAAAACTACTGTGGTTGTTAGTACTGCATTGTACCGTATTGTTTTTTTATCCAAAAGCTAGTTTTTCTCTGTGAAAGTCAGGTTGCATGCTTAAAAGGTGATGTTTTAAATTGATTTCAAATAATTTCGAAGGGCAGCGATTCGAGATACCAGTGTTTGGAGTTAAGAGCTTTGTCTGTAAATTGAAGTACCACTGGATTAATGTTACAATAATTAGTTTTCGGTGATCCTATTGAGATAGCATAATTTCTTTTGGTCGTAGAAATTCAGTAAAAGGTTTTGAAGAAGTCATGGTGAATTTGGGCTGCACGATTGTGACTTTGTCCAGCTCCTCCCTGGAGGAGCTGACGTGCTGGCATATTCCGGGGCTAAAATGCCTACCTGTTGGCACCCTGTGGGTCACTCTATGCAAGGCGAGGGCACCGATGTAACAATGTATTTTTTCTCCTAATATTTTCGGGAGCAACAGGCGACCAGCTGATCAACTGTGACTGTCAATCACCCTCCTATTCTCTCACTCTTACTCACTCTGACATGAGTTCACTGTCTTTCGGCCGCTCCCTGGTGGTTGGCTGACTGTTAGTTGTGAAAGTACTTGATTGATATGCAGCCTGCTCTTTAAATGTTAATATCGCCTACGTTCACCCTCGTTAAATGATAGCAGCCAAAATCGTGATCACGATTAAAATACAATTAATTGTGCAGCCCTTTAGTGAATCACTGATTTAAAAAGAGTACAAACCCTGGGTCTATTTCTTTTGTCAGACCACTTTTGTGTTGGCTTTGATGGGAAAACAGGATTATTTTTATGTGCCAGTTAGTGTTAACCATTAGTGATTAATCATCAAATGTTATGAACTGAAGGATGAAAGAAGATCGGAATATCGTAAATTAAAGTGCTTTGTACTGCGGGTCGATTTTAACAGAAAACTGTTAGACAAGATCAGACAACGTTGGGAATGCTTGGCAGCTCCAATCAAATCCAGTAACACATCCTGCTCATCTCTTTGCCTGGCAGGCAGCGCCGACGCCACGGAGGCGAACTGACAGCGGCGTTTGAGGCCCTATGTTGGCCTGTCAGGTCACGTATGTCTCAACTTACTGACTCTGTGTTGAGGTTGTCTTGTGGTGAAGACACGGTATCGTGTGGCCTTTAGCATGCAGTGCTAAGCTCACAGCGGGACATGATAGCATAAAATTCTCTTCTGTCCGGCAGCTTCTTTGCTTGCTCTCCAAAATGCTGCGCGTCAGGGTCAGTGAGAGGCTACGGAACTCCGCTAACATCAATCCAATTTGAGCCGTTTGAGCCGCCCGTCTATGCGAGCAGCCATTACACAACTTCTCTTTGCGGCAATTACAGAGCTAATGGCTCCGCCGAGGTTCCGTTTTATCCGTCTAATCAGCTGCAAAGCTCCTCTGTGTCACATGGGAGTTTTTGTTTTCATCGCTCCTGTCGTTTCCAGACCTTTGTCCTCTTTCTGTCAAGGGGTAGGCGCACTAAAATAATCTCCTTCTTAGAGATGTAATCAAGTATGGCGCTGATAAGACTCGCTTTTATCTCCACTTCACTTTCACTCTGATCAGAGTGAAGAGTTTTGAAGATGGTTTATTATTCACGACTGTAAAAGCAGCAGGGTGATGTCACTGGAAAGAAAATGTCATTGGTAAATTTTCTGGAAGTACTCGTCTTGGACGCCTCGAACGATCCCACGCAGCTAATGGGGCCTAATAAAAGGCTTTGAGGGCTGTATTTACCCAGGAATGTTTTCACCACCTAACTGTGCGCTATTTGACTCTGCTTACATAAGCACGACCTCTGCCAGCTCAGCACCAGTCCCTTAAAAGTAGCCTGGCCCGCTATGCAGATTTATTCAAATGAGGTCGCCGCAGGCCTCCTTGTGGTAGCGCCTTGGCAACGCGTGGTGGAATGAGGCTGGTGTGTGTGTGTGTGTGTGTGTGTGTGTGTGTGTGTGTGTGTGTGTGTGTGTGTGTGTGTGTGTGTGTGTGTGTGTGTGTGTTTACACACTGCAGCGGGATGGTAAAGCTTTTCATTGGGTGGCTTTTGTTGACTTTTACCTCATTAAACATAAACATATAACATGGCTGCTAACGTTGGATTTATAATCTAGCAAGTCTTTAAATATGTCCGATGACTATCTTTTGTCTGCTATTTCCAGAAGAAAAAAAGTTTATAGCAAAGTATTTCATAAAAACACAAAAGAATCATCTTTAAGTCTTTGAGCCGCTACAGATTTGGTACTACATGTTAGGTGGCAATATGCATTGTAACTCGGCTTCTTAAAGTGGTCCTATAATGCAAAACCAGCTTTTCTTACCGGTTGGTGCCTTTTTATTGTGTATGTGGTCCAAAAAATTGAAATCAAACCATAGAGGCATGGCTGAGATATTTATAAAACAATCTTGCCCTCTTCGACACTTTAGTGATATATTTTGCCTTAGTTACGTCAGCGTATATCTCTATATATGGTAGCGGTTTACCCGAAAAGCTAGTATCTCTGCTATGTTGTAATTATAAATTGAGTAATCAAACAAGACTTCCAAAGTTTGCGAATAAATAATGCTATTACCTTACAATAAGAAGGTCCTGGGTTCGATTCCCGGGCTCAGGGCTCTTTCTGTGTGGAGTTTGCATGTTTTCCGCGTGACTGCGTGGGTTCCCTCTGGGTACTTTGGCTTCCTCCCACTTCTAAAGACATGCACCACAACCAAGCCAGACAGCTCATACGCATGTGTGCTGCTGCAAAACTCTTGTGGAATTATAATGCATTCAATCATCAATATAGTGATATATTACATGTGCAATGAAGTGTACATTGTCTTTAACATCAGTACACACTAACAAGGAGCCCAGGATACTTCAGGTTAAAGCCTGCGTTTATCTATTTACTAAAACTATATAATCACATCAATGTTGTACTTGTTTATTAATTTGTATACAATATACAATACTACATTTTTATTTACATAATTATTTTATTCAAGACGGAAGTTTTAAGTTTGCACTTATTTGATCAGATTTATTTTTAATACTATTTAATGATTATTGGTATCTTTATTGATTTATTGGAGTTTGTTTATTTGCATGCAATGAGCAATAGGAATGCTACATTTTTATTTACAGACGTATTTTATTCAAGACAGAAGTTTTAAGTTTGCACTTTATTAATCTCAATGTTGGAGATGATTATTTATTTGAAGAAGTATTTTATTCAAGCAGAAGTATTGCCTCGCAGAGGAAGCACTTAAATACCATCCATCCATCCATCCATCCATTTTCTACCGCTTGTCCCGTTCGGGGTCGTGGGGGTGCTGGAGCCTATCTCAGCTGCATTCGGGCGGAAGGTGGGGTACACCCTGGACAAGTCGCCACCTCATCGCAGGGCCAACACAGATAGACAGGCAACATTCACACTCACATTCACACACTAGGGCCAATTTAGTGTTGCCAATCAACCTATCCCCAGGTACATGTCTTTGGAGGTGGGAGGAAGCCGGAGTACCCACAACCCGAGCAGAGATTCCTGCCGACTCGGTTGATCCACAGGAATCTTAACAAACCGCCTTCTAACCTTTAACCTTCAGTGTCAAGGGCCATGAGTGTTAGCGAGCGAGATAGCAAGAAGACGGAGACCACCCCCTGCCCTCCTAAATCATCGCAAGAAGATTTCCCCTTGCCCGTGACAGATGGCCTTCGGTGTCTCATGTCGACGAAGAAGAACATTCCTGCTTTGTTTTGTTGTTGTTTATTTTTACATCAAAAACATACATAACTGGATTCCCAGAGTGGAGATCAAGTGTTGCGTTACAATGTTCTGCAAACAATCACCCCAAGCATCCATCCATCCATCCATCCATTTTCTACCGCTTATTCCCTTCGGGGTCGCGGGGGGCGCTGGAGCCTATCTCAGCTACAATCGGGCGGAAGGCGGGGTACACCCTGGACAAGCCGCCACCTCGTCGCAGGGCCAACACAGATAGATAGACAGACAACATTCAAGCAATCCATGGCTAATCTATTCTGTGTTGTCTTGCTCCAAGGAGCCCACACACACACACACACACACACACACACACACACACACACACACACACACACACACACACACACACAGACACACACACACACGCGTTGCTTTAATCAAACAATTGTATATAGTAAAAGAGAATAAGGAACTAGTTTACAATTGTGTTGGTGTTGGTATTGTTACGCTGTCAAGAGCACTCTGCATTAAAAAACAACAACAGTTGATACATGTGATTGATGTCGATATCGCTATTAGCTCATCTTACTCATGAATGATTTGTATCAGAATCGGCAGAATCATTTTTTTTCAGTTAGCTTAGCATATATCAGTCCCTCTAAGAGCGCTTCTCTGAGCAGGGAAGCTCAGGGATCCCGAGGTGTTCCCAGGTTAGCCGGGAACGTGTCCTGGATCATCCCCGTTGCCTCCTAAACAACTCCCCAGGGAGGCGTCTGGTGGGCATCCTGGCCAGATGCCCAAACCACTTCATCTGGCTCCCCTCGATATGGAGGAGCAGCGGCTTCACACTTGAATAGACCTTACCGGGAAGGCTGAGGAGTGTGATCCCACGATAGTCGGAACACATCCTGCGGTTCCCCTTCTTAAGGAGAGAGGAACCACCACCCCGGTCTGCCAATCCAGAGGCACCGCCCCCGATGTCCAGATTTGCGGCACAGTCTTGTCAAACAAGACATCCCCACAGCATCCAGAGCCTTAAGGAACTCTGGGCGGATCTCATCCACCAACGGGGCCCTGCCATGGAGGAGTTTTTTAAACTACCTTGGCAACCTCAGCCCCAGAAATAGGAGAGCCCAACACAGATTCCTCAGGCACTGCTTCCTCATAGCAAGACGTGTAGGTGGGATTGAGGAGGTCTTCGAAGTATTCCTTCCACCAATCCACAACATCCTGAGTCGAGGTCAGCAGCACACTATCTCCACCAAATACGGTGTTGACAGTGCACTGCTTCCCTCTCCTGAGGCGACAGGTGGTGGTCCAGAATCGCTTTGAAGCCGTCCGGAAGTCGTTTTCCATGGCTTCGCCGAACTCCTCCCATGTGCGAGTTTTTGCCTCTGCGACCACCAAAGCCATGCACGCCGCTTGGCCTGCCGGTACCTGTCCAGGGTGCCATGAGCCAAAAGATTGACCCGCGGGCCAAATTGAAGACGTCAACAGGCTGTACTTGGCCTGCAGGTAGGCAGTTTGGACACCATTGCTCATAACTGTATTGTTGTCATTCTGTATGGAAGTATTATTGTAGCAAATTTATTTTCAAACGTGTATCTCAATCTGTGCGCGTGTAATCCAATTCTCGTGCGTGTGTACTAATTTGTGTGTCTGTATATCAATCCGAGTGTGTGTATTCAGTGTGTGTATTCAGGTGTTTCAAGCTGTCTGTGTCCCTAAACAGAAAGAAGCTCTCGATAGGCTGTCTACTTACATGTGACTTTTGCGACACTTCTGCCGTCTAAGATTTGAGCACTTACATCCAGATTTGTGAGCGTGTAATACAACCTGTGCGCGCGCATTCAGAAGTGCATGCATGTAATACAATGTGTGCGTGCGTATCTATGGTCTGTGAGAAGCAGGAACTCTCTATCGGCTGTCTTTTTCACACTTGACTTTTGCGACACTTCTGCCGCATAAGAGTTGTCTGTTTGTACAGCGATTTGAACGCGTACAAGGTTTGGTATGTAAACTCCCCTTGCCTTTCCTTATACTCGCCACTAGTCGGCGCCTTGCAGCCACTGAACATGTTATTCTGTAGGGCTGCGAATCTTTGGGTGTCCCACGATTCGATTCAATATCGATTCTTGAGGTCACGATTCGATTATCAATCGATTTTTTTCGATTCAACGCGATTTTCGATTCAAAAACGATATTTTTCCGATTCAAAACAATTCTCTATTCATTCAATACATACGATTTCAGCAGGATCTACCCCAGTCTGCTGACATGCAAGCAGAGTAGTAGATTTTTTTACACTATTGTTATTTTTTTAAATTTTATTTTTTATGAATGTCAATGAGGGATTTTTAATCACTGCTATGTTCAAATTGTTACTAATATTGATACTGTTGTTGATAATATTCATTTTTGTTTCACTACTTTTGGATTGTTCTGTGTCGTGTTTGTGTCTCCTCTCAATTGCTCTGTTTATTGCTGTTCTGAGTGTTGCTGGGTCGGGTTTGGTTTTGGAATTGGATTGCATTGTTATGGTATTGCTTTGTATTATTTTGTTGGATTGATTAATTAAAAAAAATATATATATAAAAAAAAAAAAAAAAAAAAAGATTTTTGAAAAATAAGAATCGATACTGAATCGTACAACGTGAGAATCGCAATTTGAATTTGAATCGATTTTTTCCCACACCCCTATTATTCTGCTTTGAAGTCAACAACGATGGACCACGCTCGAACACTTGCTGTGAGTAAAACTTCATGGTTTAGCAGTAACTTGGGTTCTATTTTTGTCTTCTTCAAATCAGTTATCAGTAACTCTGTAAACAAGTTAGGTTTTCTTAGTGTATCTTAGCACATCTGAATGCGTGCGCACAGGTTGTATTACACGCTCACGAATGTGGATGCACGCGCTAAAATCTTAGACGGCAGTGTCGCAAAAGTCACATGTAAGTAGACAGCCTATCGAGGGGTTCTTTCTGATTAGGGACACACAGACAACTTAAACACACCTACGTGGATCTGAATACACACACTCGGATTGATATACAGACACACAAATTAGTACACACGCATGCAAATTAGATTGCATGCACACAGATTGAGATACACGTTTGCAAATAATTTTGCTACAATAATGCTTCTATAGTTCTGTCTGTTGAAAGTTGAAAAGCCCTAAAGGTGCACATTCAAGAATGTGATAAAACACACATGCACATCTTCAGCACGCAGTGACGGTGGTGGTGACCCATCAGAGTGTGCGACAGCAACAAGATTCACGTCTGTGTTACAGCGTCTCTTGGAGATTGCTATAAATAAACCGCCTCTTCGTCTCATCAGGCTTTCTTACCTCAGCCAACCCCGAGCGCTTGACAGGCGGATCAGTCCCAGACATGAGATATAAATGAACCCTAATAGACGGCAACAAGCGTTGAGAACATTAACGAATCCCAGACGACCTCCACACAACTTCAAATGAGTGAAAAGCCATGGCGGCTGTAACTACACTCCCATCTTATAATGAAGTCAATTGTTTTTAAACTCCCTCTGAGAGTCCCACGGAACTATGTTGACAACAAGACATCTACACATTTGTCACCTGAGAAATCAATGAGTCAACACTTTGAAGTTGTTCCCTTTGGAGCAAAATATAATGAGATGCTACTTTCATTAGAACATATTAGAACCTGATGCGGTAAGTAGTGGCATCTACAGCATGTGAACATGTTCAATTTCAATGAATTATAAAATATCTTACAATTAAGAAATCTTCGAATGGGGTCAGATATTTACTTTTTACTTTTTTTAGATTTTACCCGTCATTCCACTGATTCGATACCATTTGCTTGTTAAAACTCGAAAACACACCCTCCTTTGTGGAGGTAATCAAAATGAAGTGCATCTGCATGAATTTTCACAAAGCAGATCTTTGAGGTGCACGCTCACAGAAGAGCACGTCTTCATTCTTTTGGCTAACCCACATGGGCGAGGTAGGTGAGTTGCTGCAGTGGTTACCATGTCTTGTCACATGGGCTTAGATCCCCCGTTGGGCTGATGAGCCAGCCCGGTCTTTGAAGTGGGCTTACGTGCCTTGGTTGCCAGGTTCTCCCCTCATTAATGCAGCATGGATGCCCACTCTTGATTTGCTCCTCCCTGGCTTTTTTTCTTGATACCCTATCTGGGTCGGCATGCCCTGGCTGTGACAGAACGCTGGGCAGTGAAGCACACCAGGAATACATACACATACACACACATGGCTCAAAGTGGCCTGTTAGCATGTTAGTGCATGTCTATTCACCTTCCCTGAATTCCCTGCATACATCATTGCATTCTTCAGCTTTAACAATAAAAATAGAATCTGTTACAGGCTTAAACTCTGGCCATCACAAAACCTTTATTCACTGTGCAGAATATTTTAAAGTCAGATTTCACCATCCTTCATTGTCACACAAGTGCAAAATAACTTTGTTTTGAGGTTGTACTGTATTTTGGCGGTGCGGTTGCATTTGACCCCATCTTACCAGTGAGGTCAGATTTCCTTCCTCGTAATCCGAGACCAGAATGGGAATGTTTTTCCTCTTTTCTTCAACATCTTGAGGTAATTGAGAGAGATCCCCGCCTTGAACTCACACAGTATTACCACAGAGGAGCCTCATCTGCCATTGCTGCTTCTTAGTGCTCTCGCTTTCTCACACACACACACACACACACACACACACACACACACACACACACACACACACACACACACACACACACACACACAGCTGTGGGAACATATGAAAGTGGACTCCTAAAAGCAGCGGGATGTCAGTGCACAGCAGACCTCTAAACAGTCAGACGATTCGACTTGAAAACATAATATGGTTACCTTACCTATTTCTTACTATGAACTAACACAGTATTTATCCTCGAAAGTGTGTGTGTGTGTTTGTGTGCGTGCATGCATGCGCACAAAGTGATTTATATGTTGTGAAACGGCCTGACTCTGCGCTCACCTCCTGTCCTTTCGAATCTGCTCCGAAAAGAATTGGCCTGTTTTGACCTGTAGTAAACTGACTTCCACCCGTCATGAAAAGAGTGTGTCGGATGAAAAAGAACCCACGCAGATGGGAAAGTAAAGCATATCATCTGGGAGCCTCTACTAATGCATTACAATCATCCATCGTCGTAGATGACAGTCTATTACTCAACAACTGTAATGATAAAATAATCAACTCAATGTTATAGACTGATATTATCATTTACAATTGATGATTGGTGTCAGAATCAGCAGCTGTTTTTTTCTGATAGCTTAGCATATATTGACACTCATTTATTTGTGGCGGCTTGCTACGAATACATTTGGAGCATCACAAATAGATTTAGCGCTCATAAAGACATTGTAACTAACGGACCTGGTCTGCCAGAGAATAAGAAGATGGAGATCGATGTTAACCTGACTCTCGCCAGATACTTGTAGTTCGCTGAGCTCCACACAAGGATCTGGGCTCGAGGGCATTGCAAACTCCTTCAAGATAGCAACAAATAATGAACCAATCAGGATCGCTGGGCGGGATTTCATAGATGTGACGTAGCGCCAAAGCGACTGTTTGATTCAAACAACAATGGCGGCACGCAGCGAGGAGTCGTGTGCTGACATTGATTCTGCTATTGCAACTGTTTTGCGACATCGATCGTCTACTGACATTGCTGCGTTGTTTCAGTAAAAGTTCTCTAACTTTTCGCTCTGTCGTTATCCAATATGTCGGCTGTTCTGTTTTGGATTTCCCAGCGTCGCTCTCTGATTTCGACGTGAGTGGTTGAAGTAGCACGTCATTCAATATAACGGACAAGTGGTTTATCCAATCACATACAATGATTTTTTTTCAAAGCCCCGCCTTTTGAAATACATCTCCTATTGTGAACTCCCAGATCCTTGTGTGGAGCTCAGCGAACTACAAGGATCTGGCGAGAGTCAGGTTAGATCGATGTTGCCAACTTAGCGAATGTGTCGCTACATTCAGTGAGATGATAAAATAATCAACTTAATGTTATCGACTGATATGACCATGTAAAAAATTTTTGAATTTTCGCAATGTGGGGACACTAGTTAGTTTATGATTTTTTTATGAATATGATATGCATTTAATGTCTTTATAAACCCACTCCACACAATTTTCACATACTTATAAACACTTCCTATGCTCTTTAAGCACTTTTGTACAGTCTAGAACAGCAATGCACTAAGACCACAGTAAGTGAACCACGAAGTGGCGAAGGAACACTACCTTGTTTCCGTACGCACCACTTTTCGTAAGATTCGTAGTTTGGCGAAAATGTTTGCCATGTTTCGCTCCATTTTTATATACCATCTTAGTTATTGTATGGCCAAATATTGTGTGCAACAAACTAGTCCACCCACCAACAATCCTTGGAATGGAGTGGTCAAATTAAAATCTAATTAAATGCCGTCATGAAGTACGTCGAATGTCTGTTTCCTCTCCCTTTTTAGCTCTCTGCTCATCGCCGTTTTTTGCCAACAAATCTTTAATAAAGTTAAAAGCAATGTTACATGTTCATTCCTCATTTTTATGTATTTCACATTGTTTTCTGCATGTAAAACTATAATTATTCTATATATATATTGTATGTCTATTCATTGGATTTCCATTGTTTCTTACGCAAAGGTTTTCGTACTATTGGGTCTTTATTGCAACTTTTGGAACGAAAACCGAGGTAGCACCGTATTTAGTAGTGATGTGAATCTTACAACAATTCATTTTCATTCCAATTCTTGGGGTGATGATTCAATTCAGAATCGATTCTCGATTAAAAATAAATATATTTTCTATATTAATTATAATAAAACCTTTTCAAAACCGGTTGCAAAAGCTCCTCATTTAGCTGCTGATGAATGACGTATACTCACAGCAAGTACGGTAAGTGCAGAGACGGCTAAAATAAATCTTTTAATAAATTATTAAAAAAATCTTGGATTGGTTCAAAATCATAATAAGACTCATGTTTCGGATGTAAATGGACATTTTCTGGCTTCCTCATAAACTTGTCCAAAACCACAATTAAGAACATTATGACTAAATTCCAGTTACAATGCGTATATTCTTTAAGGATTCATTGTGGATCCAAACGGTAATGTTGGAGCTGATCCAACAGCGGCCTGTAATTGATTGACATTGATGACATTTAAAAGGCACCACCTTTTTGTTGGACACCATTGATTACAATCGGTGCTTGGCTGAGACGCACACTCCAAATTCCATTTCTGTAACATCCCTTAAGCCAGAGGTGTCCAAAATACATACAGAAAAAGTTCTGAATGCGGGTGCTAATATTTGTAAACTTGCTGAGCAAATATTGACATCTTAGCTTTGTGTTGTAGGTCACAAAGTAAACTAGTGATATACAGGTAAAAGCCAGTAAATTAGAATATTTTGAAAAACTTGATTTATTTCAGTAATTGCATTCAAAAGGTGTAACTTGTACATTATATTTATTCATTGCACACAGACCGATGCATTCAAATGTTTATTTCATTTAATTTTGATGATTTGAAGTGGCAACAAATGAAAATCCAAAATTCCGTGTGTCACAAAATTAGAATATTGTGTAAGGGTTAAATTTTGAAGACACCTGGTGCCACAAATTAATCAGCTGATTAACTCAAAACACCTGCAAAGGGCTTTAAATGGTCTCTCAGTCCAGTTCTGAAGCCTACACAAACATGGGGAAGACTTCAGATTTGACAGCTGTCCAAAAGGCAACCATCGACACATTGCACAAGGAGGGAAAGACACAAAAGGTTATTGCTGAAGAGGCTGGCTGTTCTCAGAGCTCTGTGTCCAAACACATTAATGGAGAGGCAAAGGGAAGGAAAAACTGTGGTCAGAAAAAGTGTACAAGCGATAGGGATCACCGCGCCCTGGTCAAGATTGTGAAAAAAAACCCATTCAAAAATGTGGGGGAGATTCAGAAGGAGTGGACTGCTGCTGGAGTCAGTGCTTCAAGATCCACCACCAAGAGACGCTTGAAAGACATGGGTTTCAACTGCCGCATACCTCGTGTCAAGCCACTGTTGACCAAGAAACAGCGCGAAAAGGGTCTCACCTGGGCTAAGGAAAAAAAGAGCTGGACTGCTGCTGAGTGGTCCAAAGTCATGTTTTCTGACGAAAGCAAATTTTGCATTTCCTTTGGAAATCGAGGTCCCAGAGTCTGGAGGAAGACAGGAGAGGCACAGGATCCACGTTGCCTGAAGTCTAGTGTAAAGTTTCCACCATCAGTGATGGTTTGGGGTGCCATGTCATCTGCTGGTGTCGGTCCACTCTGTTTCCTGAGATCCAGGGTCAACGCAGCCGTCTACCAGCAAGTTTTAGAGCACTTCATGCTTCCTGCTGCTGACCTGCTCTATGGAGATGGAGATTTCAAGTTCCAACAGGACTTGGCGCCTGCACACAGCGCAAAATCTACCCGTGCCTGGTTTACGGACCATTGTATTTCTGTTCTAAATTGGCCCGCCAACTCCCCTGACCTTAGCCCCATAGAAAATCTGTGGGGTATTGTGAAAAGGAAGATGCAGAATGCCAGACCCAAAAACGCAGAAGAGTTGAAGGCCACTATCAGAGCAACCTGGGCTCTCATAACACCTGAGCAGTGCCAGAAACTCATCGACTCCATGCCACGCCGCATTAACGCAGTAATTGAGGCAAAAGGAGCTCCAACCAAGTATTGAGTATTGTACATGCTCATATTTTTCATTTTCATACTTTTCAGTTGGCCAACATTTCTAAAAATCCCTTTTTTGTATTAGCCTTAAGTAATATTCTAATTTTGTGACACACGGAATTTTGGATTTTCATTTGTTGCCACTTCAAATCATCAAAATTAAATGAAATAAACATTTGAATGCATCAGTCTGTGTGCAATGAATAAATATAATGTACAAGTTACACCTTTTGAATGCAATTACTGAAATAAATCAAGTTTTTCAAAATATTCTAATTTACTGGCTTTTACCTGTATGTAATCCAACCCCATTGAGATATTTGATTTCTTCTTACAGTTTAGGGCAAAGGGATGTAGCTCACTCGAAAAAATGACCAAATCTTACAAGAAATGTGTACAAATGTTCATTATGACAGATACCATCAAAGACCATGTACAGAAAGACACATAGATAGTTGGCCATTTGGGTTTTCAGGTCATGTTTTGAGGGGAATTCGGCTGGTTTTATCTTTTCTTTGTTGTTTCTGTAATGTTCTAACCCGTGACATGTTGGTTTTGTCGGTAGAATTGGTTTTGGACCCCAAAAAAAACAGCTAACCGCAAATGGCCCCCCGGGCCACGATTTGGACACCCCTGCCCTAAGGGATTGCAGAAGACGGGCAAACATTATCCCCCACAGTCATGTCGGAGTGAGGGCCAGATGGTAGAGAGAAGATTCAACTTGGAAAACAAAAAAAACAAACAATTATTTAATCAAGCAATCAATGAATCAATCAAAGCTTGATTTTAGGAAGCTTTTGCAGTTTCCAAGTAGTTAAATCTTGGGAACTGCTGCGCCTGCATGTAATTAAATAATGGACAAATCCCCAAGCCATCATTATTTAAAGCGTCAAATTTATCAGTAAGTCCACCAAACAACGAACCACATCATTCATTAGTTCAACAGCATTTAAGATGACGTCTCAGACAACAAGTAGCTAATTTAATCCAAGCAAGGTCATAGTGGAACGTTAGTGACAGGAAGCTAGTCCAGCGTAGTTAACGTAAGTGTGGCTCCTGGAAGTGGGTCACAGTGGGGTTGACGTGATACAAAGTGGCACGCGCAGGGGGAGGCGGGTGGACGGCTAGTATAGCCGTCCACGTCACTCGTAAGGTCCTACGCACAAATAAGGATGTATCAGCTCCATTGACGTTGTAAACAACACCATTGGTGAAGGAATCAGTGGCGTGCCAACATGGATGTTTCTCCCCGCCGGCCCATGCCGAGCTTTCTCCTCAAGTTATCTGCTCCGCGAATCTCATTTAGCTCATGCATAAGTAATAACAGCCTTTCCCTGGGCGCTTGTTGTGTATCAAGCAGTGTATACCGAGCGCAGTCCTGCAGGCTAATTAGTTTATTTTAGCTCTTTCTGGAGCCGGAGGGACGGCAGGATAAAAGGATGGAGGAGAAGCAGGGGAGGCTTTAATTGCCTGACCCTCACCTCCCGCCCCTCCCCTGCGGATCAGGGTGTTAAAGGGGCTGCTGGGTTCTACTGTGCGTGCAAGTGGATGTTCCCATGACAGATTAGCACCAGGACCACTCAGTCATGGCATGTGATGCTGAAATGATGCAGTGTGAGGTTTAAACGTACCCCCACAAAGCCGCTAGTAGCTCAAGCTTCTCCTCCAGGCTTAGACGCAGTTGCTGCTTTTTTGTCTCAGTGCCAACGCTAAAGAAATATAAATATGTAATATGTAAATATTACGTATACATTTTATATTGCTACTACGGTACATTTTTAGTCTATTTTATGCCTGCATTGTCCTTTCCATCTTTACACTTTCCATCCTTTGTAACTTGTTTTTGATTGATTGAGACTTTTATTAGTAGGTTGCACAGTGAAGTACATATTCCGTACAATTGACCACTAAATGGTAACACCCGAATAAGTTTTTCAACTTGTTTAAGTCGCGGTCCACTTAAATTGATTCATGATACAGATATATACTATCAGATATATACTATCATCATAATACAGTCATCACACAAGATAATCATCAGGGTATATACATTGAATTATTTACATTATTTACAATCTGGGGTGTGGAGGGGGGTGGGGGTGGGGGGGGGGTTAGGTTTGGTTGTTATCATCACTTCAGTCATCAACAATTGAGAACAGAGAAATGGACATTGAAACAGTGTAGTGTAGGTCTGACTTGGTAGGATATGTACAGCAAGTAGTAGTAGGTGAGAGAGAGAGAGCGAGAGAGAGAGAGAGAGAGAGAGAGAGAGAGATCTACATTTGATTATTAACAATCCAGGGAGGGTGTTAGTTTAGGCTTGAAGTTGCCTGGAGGTGTACTTTTATTGCGGTTTTGAAGGAGGATAGAGATGCCCTTTCTTTTACACCTGTTGGGAGCGCATTCCACATTGATGTGGCATAGAAAGAGAATGAGTTAAGACCTTTGTTAGTTCGGAATCTGGGTTTAACGTGGTTAGTGGAGCTCCCCCTGGTGTTGTGCTTATGGCGGTCATTTACGTTAAGGAAGTAGTTTGACATGTACTTCTGAGCTACTGTGTGGAACAATTTCCCTTGTGGATCATTAAAGATTGTCTAAGTCTAAGTTTTCACAGTAGTACCCTTTATTCGGGTAATCTAAATCTAGTTCAAGTTCGGGATTAGTTTGGTGAGGGGTAAACTCGGCAATCGAACTCCGATGCAGAACAAATGGACTAGTTCGACACTGGTTGGTTATGGTGAGAAAACAAACCTCAATCCGAATGAATCAGGTTTAACCCTGAACTAAATCAAAAGTGATGGGACAAACAAGTGAAGTACTGTAGATAACTTTATAATAAAACTAAAATAAATAAAACTAGTCACATTTACAGTACATGGCTACAGCATGGTAGAAGTGTGAAATCCAAACTGTTTCCTGTTTCGCATTAATTTCCATTTTTGTGTCAATTGTCACATTTCCTTCATATGATTAACTACAGTGGACCTCGATTTACGAACTTAATTGGTTCTTTACCTGGGTTCGTCAATTGAAAAGTTTGGATAGTGAAGCACATGTCTCCATAAAAAACAATGTCGATATGAATAATGGGTTCCAGCCTCGACAAAAGTCAATATTTTAGTGAAGGTTTGTACACGTTGAACACACAGTACTATATCAAACAAACATAACAAGGGCTGATGAATCAACTTTCTCTTTGTTAACAAGCCAAAACAACAACAAGCTGTTGTCCTGTGTGTGACTCTGTCAACACGCGCACACACACAGAAGTCACTTTAGTGCCCTCACAAATTATTAGAAATCACAACAATCCTTAACTTTAACAACCATATTGCTACAATAACAAACACTATAAAAAGTCAAATCCACTTACAATAACATCAACAAAGAACTGACGAGAAAGGAGGGAGTGTAGAGAGGGATCAGTAGAGAAGAGCCATGTATGCGTGTGTTTGTGCTTTGAAAAAGGCGCCGCTGAACGAGAGGTAGCTGTTTTTCTCGGCTGTGAAATAAGTTTGATTCCGCTTCTTTTTCCAGAGAAGTACGGTCTCATCACAATTAAAACTTGTAGTGGTACGAAGCCTGCTTCGTTGATTCTTCTGTACTTATAAGTGCCATTAATGTACTCCTCCTCCTTTTCCATTTTTTAAGGACCGATTCAGGCACAGCTAAAGCAAAGGCATCATTTTTTAGGCTCTGATTTGGTACTAGTATTGGTAAAAATGTAGACGATAGCCATCTCTAGTGCCAGCACTTTGAAAAGGCAGGCAAGCAACACTATTGAACACTATTGAACTTGTAGCAAAGTGAAATGATGGTGGCTGTGTGGGCTCTACCTTCTCTTCCCTTTAAGTGATGTTAAATATTCATTGACGTGTATTTTGCATTGCTTTCTGCGTGTAAAATTACAATTATTCACTATAAAATGTATTTTATGTTAATGTTTTTAGGTGTCTTGAAGGGATTAATTTGGTTATTTATTATAGGAAAATGTGCTTGTTTCCATACGATTCGGTTTTCATTTGGCCTTTTGGAACAGATTAGTAACAAACACCCAGGTACCAGTGTCGTTAAAATAAGGCTGGTGAAGAACTAGTCTGGAGTTTTGCTTGTGATATATGCGAGACACAAACAAGCAAACATACACATTTGTCTGTGTCTGTCTTTGTTGTTCCCTTGTGGGAACGAGGGACGAAGGCTGAATAACCTTCACCCTAATCGGCTTGAGATCTGGACCTGGGTCAGGCCAGCAGCAGATGAGTCCAGATTAGAGGGTCACAAGGCAGAACCGGGAGATTAGCAGCTTGAGCGTTCTCTTGCTGTTGTCCAAGCACTCCACTGTGGGCTCTGATCCAAGTGTTTATAGTCTTTGCTATTAATGTGTCAACAACGCAGAGCTCTTCATCAATGAAAGAAACAACAAGGTCAAATCTTCATTGTTTGTTTGTGAAAGACGTTTTGGATCATTTTATGCTACTCATTTTGTGTAAAGGCCCTTTTCTGTGGTCGGTGACCATATGTTTTGTGTCTTTGACGAGATGAAAACCATCAACGTGATGCCAAAACTTGTGACTTTAAGACAAACCAGCATCTTCTGCGGTAGACGTTTATTCTTGCACTATGTTTTTGGTCAGAGTTATACATTTTGGGGAAAATATAGCTCTGTTATGCAAAAGTAAATGTCCACTGCAGAAGGCACTGGTTCTCAACAGGATGTACACAACAGTCTTGTCTCCCCCCTCCTTTATTCCCAAATGTACACTTGGCAAACAAAACAAAAACTTCCCGCTGACTGTGGCTTTGATCACGCTGTAAATTAAACAATTCTTTTTGGATAACACACCACCTATTGAGATGCCGCCACTGCACCTCCTCTTCTGTCCCCGGTTTGAACCTGCTACCATCCGCAGCTTTATTGCTGCTGCCACCAGCAGCGGCTGTGACGTGACGAATCTCCTACACTCGTTTGCCAAACATGTGGTGAGGAAGTGTGAATTGAGGTCGAAAGTGAGGTTAGATGCGGTTATTAAGGGTAGGAATGTTCACTGTTTGACCTCTGCTCTCCTTTAGCAGCTGTTTTTTTAACCTCTCTTGTAGTTTTAAAGAATATTTCACTTTTTAATACATGAATGCAGCACACTTCTTCCTTCACAGAAAACCTTTTTGAACTCTGCATGGTCGTCTCGCGCTGGCTGCCAGATCGTTCTCTGTCTTCAGTTCTTTGAAATGCTAATAGAGTCTCCTCCTTCTTTTCTTCTTCAGATTCCTCCTCCAACTACATCAGACAGCTGGAGACGAAAGTGCGAATCCTTGAGGACGACAACAGCAAGCTTCTGTCACAGGTGAGGTTGCACACGTCAAAGCGCTTTTGTGAGGACCCTGCCTGGTCCAACACGAGGAATCATGCATCAGTCATCCCAAGTCAGGATGAACTAGTTACGGCATTTAAATACACATTAGTACCTTGGTTTTCATACGCTCCACTTTTCTTATGATTCGGGTTTTGACGAAAACGTTCTGCCAAATTTTTCCCCGGCTTTCCTATACTACACATCTCTGTTATCGTTGGTCAAAAATTGCGCGTAGCAAACAAGTTTGTTTTCCGAGTGCCCAAACAAAGAATCCCTAGTCATTGGTGACTCTGCTTGCACGATATCAACAATATTATATATAAATTATACACATTTTGCCGACGATAGTTTTTAATACTACATTCTAGCTGTGTCTGCAAATTTGACAGAAACAAGCGAACAAAAACGTCCTCAACGCAATGTAACATTCTAGCTAGTGGCTAACTTGCCTCCACGATGCAAAGCCACTTTGGAGTCAGTAATCGGTGTTTCCATGGCAGAAAATAAAGTATATTTCTTACAAGTATCATTATCACTTGAGGACGAGGAATAGCTGAATATGCTTAACTACACACTGTACAGCGCTGCCAAGCCTCACGCTTTGAGCGTGATAGTCAAGCAGATTAACACATTCTCCCGCCACACTTGACATTTCTCACGCTTATATTTCCTCATTCACTACTCTATTTATATTCTTCATAATATGAAACATTTTTCTTTAATATTTGTCGTATTTTGAGTAACTGATTGATTGACCAAAATAACCTATCCCAGACCAATCCATAATTTATTGTGCCTAAATCTAGCCAACCACGGTAGGCACCACAGAATGTAAACCAATCAGAAGCAACATAAGGCGCGTCTTGGTGTCTCTATCTTTCACACACGTCAGCGCAGTGTTTTCATCTTGGCGACTTTCTCACTAAATCTAGTATCTTTCCGACTCCTCTTAGTGACTTTCTTTCCCAAAAGCGACTAGTAAGAAATCTGAAAGCACGTAACACTCTGTCCTCAACGTACAAGGAGCAGCTGAGCCTTTCCTCACAGGCGGTCCCCTGTCTACTGAAAGCTTGTTCTAAAAACACATGTTGTTGTACTTTTAAGTCCAATGACAGTTCCATTCCATTCAGAGCAGAGAGGAGACACACACCACTGTTTTTGCCTTGGTTTACTATGTGAGAATAATGTAAATGTTTCATCACTGTCATTCTGCAAATAAAAACAAACCTATCGTTCATGTTAATGAGCCAGTCAATAGATTTGGTTCTAGAGGTGGGGTAAATAATCGATTTTTATATGCATCGCTATTCGGACATGGACGATTATAAAATCGATTGGTAAACTTCGATAATCAATTAATTTATTGTAAATAAAGTAATGCAGACAGTTATAAAATGTGTTTTGACTGCAGCGAGCCACCTCCCTGAGAGATCCGACCAGCTCCTTTATTATAAGGCACTTATGATCCAGTTTTGCACACGTTTCCATTAATTTAATAAATGTGATGGAAATTTCTTATTAAAAATACACTGTTTTTAAAAGTTGCAAGTGATAAACGCTTATTTAGTGAAACAAAAAGAAATGTAAAACTGCATGAATATACATAAATTAAAGATGCATCAATAATCAATTTTTTATTCAATCGTAGCTACTGAATCGTAATCCAATCGTGAGGTGGCCAAAGATTCCCACCTGTATTTGATTCATTTGTGAATTTCACAACCCTTCAGTCTTTTAATCAAATTTGAAACTAACATTTAACGACATAGAACAAAGAATCAACTAAGAATCAACGAAGAATCAACAGAAGAAAATTACTTTAGAATTGTAATCATAATTCACTTTTTATGTCTCCCGCTACGTTATTCCTCTTTCCTACAGTGTCCATTGTAATAATTATGCAAATGAGCCAATGAAGTCATCTATCAACTTCTAGCAACTTTTATGACGGTCAATAGCTACTTTCCTTACTGAGGAGTTGGCAACACTGGAAGACCAAAAGAGATCAGAAGAGATTGAGGACAGTAAGGACGGAGATGTAGAAGAGATACAAATTGAGAACACAGAGACAGAGGATGAGACAGAGGAGCCAGCAGAGAAAACAGTGGAGATGATTTTCATTTCTAATTTCTGGTTAATTAAGACTAGCATTAGGAGGCCACAGTACAGGCAAACCTGTTGGCGGTGAGGACATCAGTCTTAACTGCGCTAATATTGGGCATCAATCCAAGTAGCTGTGTGCGTGTCTACGTATCTACATGTGCACAGCAGGGGAGATGGTTAACTTATGAGAGTAGCACACAGTATGTGTGTTTGCCAGAATGGCAACGTGTTGACTGCGTGACGTCAGTGAGTGAGTGGGCGAGTAAAGAAAGAGCGGCAGGACAGGTGTAACAACTACATTATACCTGTCACTATTTAAACTCCTTCTGCAGATATGATATTATTTAAATGTTTACCTAAGTTTGAAGCAAAGGTGGTAATACTAATCGCCATGTTTGGCGAGGCCTGTCTTAAAGCAGCTGTTGTGAGAGTAGCGTATGTGTGTGTGTTCCTTTAAGAATGGCAGTATGTGGGGTGAGGGACGTGAGTAAGTGAGTGGGCAAGTAAGGAGAGGTAGCGGTAGCATGTGCAGGAGTGTTAATAGCATGGTGGATGTCCGGGTGTGCCCTGTGGAAATTATAAATAAAGTGACCAAGTTGTAACTAATCGACGGCCTCGTCATTCCGACCAAAAAGCTGAGCTTTTCGGACCCATTGGGTAAAGAGAAGCGTGTTACCCCTGACAAAACATCGGCCATGGAGGGAACGTCTCCCCTGCACTCCTCGACCATGGTCTGGGGGCCGACAAGCAGGAAAGGTGTAAAGCAACACTAGCTGAACGGCACCTGTCTGTTTAAAGGGTCACCTTTATTGGTAGTTTTGAAGCCCAAATACCTCCATATTGTGCTTCATGCACCCCTTTTATTAACCAGTAGAATTGTCGTTTTTTGCCATTCTTCCCCACCACGATCTTATTGCTTGTATGCACTTTGTGTGTGCATTTTGACACACTCAACATCATGCGTCTCGGCTCTGTAGTCACTATCATTCAGATTAAAGGATGGTACCGGCATTTTTCAAAGGTGTTATAGTACCGATTTCAATTGATTAGTATTGTGATACTTTATCAGTACCGATATACTGTACAACCCTAATATGTATGTATATATGTATGTATATATATATATATATATATATATATATATATATATATATATATATATATATATATATATATATATATATATATATATATATATATATATATATATATATATATATATATTAAGGCTGCAGCTAACGATTATTTTTCTATCGATTAATCTATAGATTATTTTTTCGGTTAATCTATAGATTATTTTTTTCGATTAATCTATAGATTATTTTTCCTTTTACCGATTATTTTTTTTAATTTAAAATAAAGATGAAAAAATAAATGTAGGCCAGTTTTTTCAAAAGGCATGGCTTTTATTTACAAAAAAAAAAAAGTATGGCCACTCAGTCAACATTGACAACAACATGACAAAATATTCTGTAACAATGTAAACATTTAAAACTTTTAACATTTAACAAAATTAAAAGTAGCTTATTTGCTTTTTAATGTGCAAATATAAAAGTAAACACCCAGTGCAAATCTTAATATTCTGCAATAGTATAAGCATTTCAAAAGTAAAAGTATTGCTTATTTTGCTTTAAAATGTGCAAAAATAAAGATAAACATCCAATACAAAAAAGTGCAAAACGAAAATAATCTGTAACAATGTAAACATTTCAACAAAAGTAAAAGTATTGCTTATTTGCTAAAATGTGCAAAAATAAAGATAAACATCCAATACAAAAAAGTGCAAAACAAAATATTCTGTAACAACAGTGTAAACATTTCAACAAAAGTAAAAGTATTGCTTATTTTGCTTAATAACACAACAATGATAGTATGATTAAAGTGAAAGTTAATTGTTCGTTTGTACATAGTATATGTAACCGTTAATGTTGTAAAAGGTATTTGCACAACTAATTAACGTTAGCGTTTGTGACACGTCTTGTGCCGTGGGGTTCTTTCAGGACCAACAGACTGAACGCCAGACGGCTTTGCCAGGTTTACAATCTTCTAATTTTACACAAAGTATTTTCTCTTCCAACTCTTTTCTCTTTCTTTCCTCGCTTTTCAGCTCCTCTTCCTCGCTCGCTCGTCGTCCTCTGTCTCTGTCTCTCCTCCTCTCTCGCTCCACGTCAGCTTCACTCTGGCTCCTTCCAGTCTCTCTTCCCTCTCTCTCTGCTGCTCCCCTTTTCTTCAGCGAGAGGAGATTGGATGATCGTGCCCAGGTGCGCGGATTGCGCACCTGGGCACGATTGCGGCGTCGCTCCCGGCGCGCCCCACCTCGCCGCTCGCTTGCCGGCCCCGCCTCTCCACAGCGTTAAAGAGGAGTGCGTCTTTGTAAACACTGAACAGGCACGCCAAACGCACCTCTCAGAGCGAAACAGTGCTTTAGTTTATGAATTTACAACGCAGATACAAATGACACATTCATGTTTTTGTGTAATGATGACAACGTATACTCACGCGGACGATTGACTAGTTGATGGTGATGGCAAGAACGCTGTCGGGTGTTTTCTTTTCAAATGTTCGTTCATAGCCGTTGTGCTGCTATGATAGGCCATTTCCGCTCGACACAGTGTGCATACAACAACATTATTAGGCCGTTTATTTAAATACTCCCACACTTTTGATGACTTTTGGCGTGCTTTTTTCCCCTCGCTCGCACCGTCTGCTTTGCGATCCGCCATGACAGTAGTGTGACGTAAATATGCGACGCATCGACGCACAAAAATGGCGTCGACGTATTTACGTAACCGATGACGTCGACTACGTCGACGCGTCGTTTCAGCCTTAATATATATATATATTTGTGTATATATATATGTATATATAAATACCTGTATCAACATGTCTTCCTATGAGGAAGCAGTGCCTGGGGACTCTGTGGTGGGCTCTCCTATTTATGGGGCTGAGGTTGCCGAGGTAGTTAAAAAGCTCCTCGGTGGCAAGGCCCCGGGGGTGGATGAGATCCGCCCGGAGTTCCTTAAGGCTCTGGATGCTGTGGGGCTGTCTTGGTTGACAAGACTCTGCAGCATCGCGTGGACATCGGGGGCGGTACCTCTGGATTGGCAGACCGAGGTGGTGGTTCCTCTCTTTAAGAAGGGGAACCGGAGGGTGTGTTCCAACTATCGTGGGATCACACTCCTCAGCCTTACCGGTAAGGTTGATTCAGGTGTACTGGAGAGGAGGCTACGCCGGATAGTCGAACCTCGGATTCAGGAGGAACAGTGTGGTTTTTGTCCTGGTCGTGGAACTGTGGACCAGCTCTATACTCTCGGCAGGGTCCTTGAGGGTGCATGGGAGTTTGCCCAACCAGTCTACATGTGCTTTGTGGACTTGGAGAAGTCATTCGACCGTGTCCCTCGGGAGGTCCTGTGGGGAGTGCTCAGAGAGTATGGGGTATCGGACTGTCTGATTGTGGCTGTCCGCTCCCTGTACGATCAGTGTCAGAGCTTGGTCCGCATTGCCGGCAGTAAGTCGGACACGTTTCCAGTGAGGGTTGGACTCCGCTAAGGCTGCCCTTTGTCACCGATTCTGTTCATAACGTTTATGGACAGAATTTCTAGGCACAGTCAAGGCGTTGAGGGGATCCGGTTTGGTGGCTGGAGGATTAGGTCTCTGCTTTTTGCAGATGTGGTCCTGATGGCTTCATCTGGCCAGGATCTTCAGCTCTCACTGGATCGGTTCGCAGTCGAGTGTGAAGCGACTGGGATGAGAATCAGCACCTCCAAGTCCGAGTCCTTGGTTCTCGCCCGGAAAAGGGTGGAGTGCCATCTCCCGTTTGGGGAGGAGACCCTGCCCCAAGTGGAGGAGTTCAAGTACCTAGGAGTCTTGTTCACGAGTGGGGGAAGAGTGGATCGTGAGATCGACAGGCGGATCGGTGCGGCATCTTCAGTAATGCGGACGCTGTATCGATCGGTTGTGGTGAAGAAGGAGCTGAGCCGGAAGGCAAAGTTCTCAATTTACCGGTTGATCTGCGTTCCCATTCTCACCTATGGTCATGAGCTTTGGGTTATGACCGAAAGGACAAGATCACGGGTACAGGCGGCCGAAATGAGTTTCCTCCGCCGGGTGGCGGGGCTCTCCCTTAGAGATAGGGTGAGAAGCTCTGCCATCCGGGAGGAGCTCAAAGTAAAGCCGCTGCTCCTCCACATCGAGAGGAGCCAGATGAGGTGGTTTGGGCATCTGGTCAGGATGCCACCCGAACGCCTCCCGAGAGAGGTGTTTAGGGCACGTCCGACCGGTAGGAGGCCACGGGGAAGACCCAGGACACGTTGGGAAAGACTATGTCTCCCGGTTGGCCTGGGAACGCCTCGGGATCCCCCGGAAAGAGCTGGACGAAGTGACTGGGGAGAGGGAAGTCTGGGCGTCCCTGCTTAGGCTGCTGCCCCCGCGACCCGACCTCGGATAAGCGGAGGAAGATGGATGGATGGATGGATGGATGGATGTGTATGTATTGCCTATTATTTGCGCACTGTTGACTAGCGTGCACTGAAAATTTGGCCGCCAATAAAATACTTTGCTCACCAAAACCGGATGTTGTGATGACATCTCCACTTCCACTGGCGGACCGCGTCTTTTTCTGCACACCAAAATGAGTTTGCCTAAATAGGATGTAAAAGTTTCAATCAGGTCAAACACAGGTCGCATTTCCTCCTAGACAGCATTCACTTTTGAAAAGATCCGATTCGGACTACCTTCTGATGTGGCCTGAATCTGATGCGAAAAGATCACATTTGAAGCACTTATGAGCATTTAGAGTGAAAAAAAATATCCGATCAAAAAAATCTGATTTGATGTGCAGTGTAAACGGGGCCTGTCTTCAATTTTTCGTGGTGTTATGACATTCTAAAGACAGTTATGATTTTCTCAATCAGTAGTATGAGCTAGTGTGCTCAACCTTTTTGGCTGGCACTGAACATTTGAAGTTGACTGTACTGTATATTTATACATTTGAGTTGAGATTCTGAATGTGATACCGTGCGGAGATGGTCCCGGGTCAACCTCGGGTCGACTGAAGATCCATGCTGGCAGCCGACGTTTGAACTCGCCGAAAGCCCCGCTTGTGCAACTTTTGAGTCGAGCCAAAAAACAGGAGATGCTAAGATGCGAGGCGGTACAGGCGGCTGCTGTCTGACGCATCGTTAGCTGCGCGGCGTGTTTAGCCATGTTTAATTCATGGCGGAGTCTTCAATGGCGGGTGTTGATGCTCGCCCCTGTGGCAAAGAACGGCAGACGAGAAGAGATAAGAGGATGGGGGGACGAGGGTTGAGGGCGGAAGGGGGCTGTAAATGACAGTGATGCATCACCCCCATTCCCTCCCCCCTAACCCGGTTCTTTTTTACTTTGCCTAAATTTGGATGATGCTCTGCGGTGGGGTTCACCGTCAGGTCACATGTCAGTCTGTGTGACGTTCTAAAAATGTCTCCCATGTGACTGTTAACTAATATGACATCTTCATTCTTATTCTCTTTAATCTTTTCACCGAGCTACCACATGTCAGTCGCAGACGTTTTTTGTTTTGTTTTTATTATTTTCATCTCCCAGAATGCAGGCTGATGTTTATTGTAGGCTTGTAAATTCTGCAATTATTCGTGTTGGGAAGTAGGGCTGTATACTCGATATATCGCGGGTTTGTCTCAGTGCGATATAGAAAATTACTATATCGTGATATTCGAGTATACGTTCTCACGCAGTTGCTTTTAGCTGCGGGCATTACACTGCATGCGTTTCCCACTCTTTCTTGTATCTCCTTCTCACAGAGACTTAAAACAAGCGCACCTTCTTACACACGTCACGTGTGCAACGTCACACGCTCCCGCGGAGCAGACAGGTAGCGACATGGTAAGGTTAGCTGTGATGCTAACGGTGCAGTACGAGTGGTAATACGAGAGAGAGAAGGTGCGAATCTGGTAACAAATAATGGAAGAATTAATTCCCAAGAAAAATAGCACGGGGTCCATCGTCTGGCGGTGGTTTGGCTTCAAGCGGGAAGATGTCGAACAAGTATGCGGCAAAAGCGTTGCTACAAAAAGTAGCAGCACTGCTAATGTAGCATCATTTGAAAAGTCACCCGCTAGAGAATAAGGAGTGCTTGAAACTGTGCATGTCAACATCTCCGGCCGGTGCCACACCAACAAAATGCAGAGGCAACTATTTCCACATCAACACCGTATGAAAAAAATAGTCAACAACAGAAGGAGATAAGGTCCGCAGGAACCTACCACATAGTGAAGGACATACACTATTTGATTTCCTATTATGCAGCTCATTTTTATTTGACAGTTATTGAAATATCTTGTGTGACATGCACAAAAGTGCACTTTATTTGTTTTAAACTATTGTAGTGGCGTTATGTACAAAAAGTGCACTTTAATTTAGTGTTGTTTTGATATGTCATCTTAGTGACATGCACAAAAGTGCACTCATAGCTTGTTTTAAAATGTCTCTGACAATCTTTCACTTTCTGTTTTGAAATGACATGAATGTTCGTGCCACTGCTTAATAACTGTTTAATAAATACAGTTTTGGTAAATTGACTTAGTTGTGGTTTCCCTCTCTGCATGAAAGTTTAAAATGAGCATATATTAATGAAGTATGAACAAGAATGTTTTAATGGAGACACATGGAATCATCATACTGCTGTGATTATATGCATCAAGTGTTAATTCAAGGCTCAGGCAAAATATCGAGATAGATATCATGTATCGTGACATGGCCTAAAAATATCGAGATACCGTATTAATAAAAGGCCATATCGCCCAGCCCTATTGGGAAGTCAACCTGTTGGTCCTTTTTTTCACACTTCAAAATAACGTTGTGGTACTTTTGCTTCCTGGAACCTGTGTTTCCTGGATTTATAGGTTCATGTAGAAGTGTGTGGTTGGTGTTTCCACTGCATTTCACAGTTCAGGGTAGTTTATACAAATCAGGCTGATGACGTATTCTACACTGATACCATGTAAATAAACAGACAATATTAGGTCACAGTTCTTTTACTCAAAAGTAAGCAATTGAAATCTAAAGCAATAATATACAAAACGATATCATTTAAAAAATAAAGTCTACCGAATTGTTCTTAAAAAGTCAGGATTTTGTCCGCAATGTCCAACATTCAGAAATTCATCCTCTCGGTAAATGATGAATTAATGAGGGTCAGGCGATTGATTCCTTGTGGTCCATTTCAGCTGTAAATAATAATATATGAATAATAAATGTCAGTGTTTATCTCACGCCGACAACACAAACACATCGGCTTCAGCATTAGCTTGCTAGCATTAACATTCTGTTCACTCAGATTGAGGCTAATAACTACATAAATGGAGTGTCACTGAATACTTTTACAACATGTAATGAAGTCAATAGTTCATATTTAATGTTATTTACCTTTGTTCTACTCATGTGCTGCCTCCTTTATTTCACATTTGTCCAACAAAGTCAGAGTAGTAAGCAGCTCAGGTCGCCGCTTTGAGTCCGGCTTCAAACTACCCTGTAAGTACGTTTAAAAGAGTCCGTCCACTTCTTATAGTTGCGCGTAATGAAATAAAGTTTGTAAAAATAATAAACAACAATCAACTGCATATAGTTTAAAGACTACAGCTGAGTGAAAACACTCCAAGATAGTTTCACTGATTAGCATTCTTCAGTGCAAAGATGGCCCACAAAAATTCCTGCATATCGAAAGCTGCTTTTGTTCTTCTTTCTCTCCATTGTCAATTTTGTTGTAATATAAATACACAAGAAATAAGAAATAAACAACTCACCGCTTATATTCCAATGGCGTTTGTGTGTTTGAAAGAGAAATTTTAGGAACGCCCCCAACAATGTTCAACCAATCGACAGCACAGCCCATCCCCGAAAAGGTTCCTGGTCACTTGGAAAAGTCCAACCTAGCTAGGAGGAATTCCGAAAGGTTCCTGGAACTAAATCTACCTGGGTAATTTTTGGTGGAAACACAGGGGGAAATTTATGTACCCGGGTAAAGTGGAAAATTCCTGAAAAAGTTCCTGTGGTGTTAAAGGGTCTATTGCTTGTGAACGTGTTGTTATTCTAATGTTGTTCTCTCCTCAGGCTCATAGCCGCTACAGTTTGTCACAGATAAACAAGAAGAAGGTACCTGATTGTCTTTTTTTGGCTTTTTATTGCTTTTCCACTTGCTCGTCTGTCCGGTGGCGGAACTTTCAGCTCAGCTTTTAGCTTTTTGCAGGGTGGACACAGCAAATACATCATCTATGCGATGTAATAAAGTATATTTGTGGGTGTGGTTAGGGATGGTCTAGATCAGGAATTCTTAACCTTTTTGACATTTGGACCCAAGTATTTCACTACAGAGGGGCTTGGGGCCCACTCAAATATTATTGATCTTGCCTGTTTTTTAAATCGTATTTAATAATTATATTAAGCATACTTACTGTTTAAGACGATACAACTTGTCAAATATTATCAAACCATGTATTAATCACAAAGATTATTATTTATGTAAGACATAAACCTGAGGCTTAGGTCATGCTGATTAGAAAAATAAGTACTATACCAATGTACCGCATAAAAGGCCACTGACAAACTGACAAAAAAAATGGGGGCTTCCTATGACTTTTTTGCTTCTTTTTTTTTTTTTTTTTTTATTAAACCGTGGTTCTATATAAAAAAAACATAAGCCACCTTTTGCACTTCACATATCTTACCAGGAAGATGAAGTGTTGCCAAAATAAACTTCTTAGCGTTATCACTAGTCCTAACTCTCTTTAGTCAAAAGCCTTGTTGAGTTGTTCTGCACGCTTTCATACCTCACCTACTATACCGGTGGTAATGTGGCGGTGCACTGCATGTTGGGAATACGTTGCCTTTCTTGAACGCTAATATTTGATTACCGAGGAAATGCATGACATAAGAAACACTTCCTGTCTTTTACTTTGAATATATCTGTACTGAACTGAAGGCTTTGTAACAAAACATATGAATACATTTACCATTACACCTCTGGTATCTAGAGGGGTCTGAATACTTGCTAAATATATACAAGGTTGCTAAGTTGGCAACGCTTAATACCCCTGCTACGGTGTCTTATTCTCTGGCAGACCAAGTGCATATGAGCTATGTTAATAATCAGAGTTACGATGCATACCGCCACCTAAAAGTTAATTTATTTGAGGCAGTTAAATGTATCAGTGGCGAGTCGCAACAAATAAGTTAATGTATGTAAGGACAAAGGAAATCAGCCTTTAGCCTGGTCGACAAGCTACCCTCGTTGTTCCGCCTCCTGGGAAAGAGGCTAGCAGTGGCTTCCTAACAGCCATATTATTTTTTATGTTGGTGTTTAAATACATTTATCTTTTTCTGTTTTAATATGTGATTTTTTTAGAGTGTATTTTAGTATTAAAGCTTCCTGTTGTAAACACCTCTGTCATGTTCCTCTGTGCGTAGATCTCTCTGTTCTAAGAGAGCACAGCTTATATGTTCAGTGTGCACAATTAAATAGCTTAGTTGCTCATACAGTAATCTGTTTCTACAAGTTTAGATCGGGGTATGTCGTTTCTTAACGGGGTGCATACGTTAATTTGTCTTGTATTCATGTTAGCATTTAAGCTAGCTCGCCGTTAGCACATTAGCTTACTTCTCCAGTAAATGAGAAAAATCATTGGTGGGTGAGTTGATCAAAGTGCAGTTATCAAACACGATAATTTTTTATTTTAACACGGTGTTATTTACTGTTGGGAGTTTTTATCATTGATACCGTTTGTCGTGACATCCCCAATCTGCAGAGTATAGTTAAGTGTCAATTATGCATAACATACTATACATTACCTTTTGCACTATATTAATTTATATTATTATATGTTGTCAACTTTGTACTTTTTTATGTCGTTGCCTGAAATAAATAAATAAATGGAAAAAAATGAAATGAAAAAAAAAGTATAGTGAAGTGTGAGACCCAAGTGAAGTGAAATTAAGTGAATTATATTTATATAGCGCTTTTCTCTAGTGACTCAAAGCACTTTTACATAGTGAAACCCAATATCTAAGTTACATTTAAACCAGTTTGGGTGGCACTGGGAGCAGGTGGGTAAAGTGTCTTGCCCTAAGACACAACGGCAATGACTAAGATGGCGGAGCGGGGATCGAACCTGGAACCCTCAAGTTGCTGGCACGGCTACTCTACCAACTGAGCTAAACCCCAACCAACAGTGTTGCATCTTTTTTTCTTGACTCTGTTTAAACCTAATCTAATTATTCAACTCTTTGTCTGGGAGTTAATTTGTCTTCATGTCAGCGCAGCGCAGTTTGAGTGTATTAACGTGTAAAAGTGTTTCTCCTGTGTCCATACTTCTTTTCCGGGGGTGCCCAGAGTGCTTTTCCTGCAAAGGTGAGCGAGCACTACATCGCTCTTTGGTGCATAAAAGACAAACTCTTGTCTGGGCTTGTCGGGACGTCTGGTGGCATGAATAATTGAGGCTACAAGAGCGACACAGGTAGAGGCAGACATCTATAATGCATTGGCCTACATTGACTTGCAATTGAGGAGTGCATACTTGACTTTATTGTTCAAAGTGTCTTCAGTTTACTTCACTTTATGGTAGAACTGACTTGAAGAGCAGGTGGGCCTCTCAGAGTGCATTAGTTGTCCCGGCGGCTGAATTGTGCAACTTCCTGAGTTATGAAAAAAGGGTTAAAGCTGAAAGAAACAAAAGTCTCTAATCATAGGAATGTTGGCTATCCAACAGAAACGTCAACATTAACCCACAAAGCAACATTAAACACAGTAACAATAGCAGGTGTGCACATGCTCACTCACTAAATGACCATTCCCGCCCGGCGTCATTCTTAACTCGACAACCAAGTATTAAAAAGTTTAGTCTCCACACCCCACAACTAAGGTAATAACTCAATTGAGGTGATTTATTTATTTTAAACATGAAGTGCTTGCTGTATCTCCTCATATTAGTGGCTAGGGGGTGTTAATTGACTCAGATGCAGATAGAGGAAGGACTTAATTAGAAAGTTTTTAGAATATCACTATTTAACATTGTAAACATTTTTTACTCAATATTTACTCAATTCCGCAGAATGATACGCCAGCAAATTGACTAGTGTGTTATGCACAATCTTTAGTAGTATGCTATACAAAAACAAGTGTAAAATGTTGCCGAAATGTTTACTCACAGACGGAGAAGGTACCACTGCACAACTTTACAACAGACTCCATGTGTTGTATCCTGAGAATGTTTACGTGCCTCTGTAGGTGCTGCTGTTTTTGTTAGCAGTGCAGTCCAGTTATTTGAGGGAGGTGTATGATATTAATCTTATTTTATAGTTGCCGCTGTAACCACTGGGAGAAGTTACAGCAGCGACTACTCATTATTGCGACTGATACTCCTAAAATTCATGTAAAAGATTATCTGAGCCAAGGAAACAGCTTGATGTTTTAATATCACAAACCATTTAGGGTAGGGGTGTCAAACTCATCTTAGATCGGGGGCCACATGGAGAAAAATCTACTCCCAAGTGGGCCGGACTGGTAAAATCACGGCACGATAACTTAAAAATAAAGTTGTGTTCTTTGTTTAAAAATAGAACAAGCACATTCTGAAAATGTAAAAATCATGTTGTTTGTGGGTTTTTTTACACTTACATGATGCGGTTAATAGTATTCAATCTTTATTTGTCGTTATTTATACTTTCTGAATAAATTTTGTGATAATGTTCATCAGTCAACTCATTGGTGTTAATTTTCAATCTATCAAGATAAAAAAAATAATATCAAAATCAAATTACAGGATGTTATTTATGTAGTTTTGTCATTTTCCTGGACTGGTGCACTAATATGTGTTGTTTTTTTTTTTTTACATATGTAGCATCATCTACAAAGATACAAATAATTGATTGGACACATTTAGAACAGCAGTTTTTCATAAAAAAATGTGGGCTCATTTTTATACTTAGCAAACGCCGTACGTTTGACACCCCTGATTTTGGGTAATGTTTCCGAGTTGTTGTAAATCATCCCGACTAAAGTGGGACAGTGGTCATGAGTTCGTCATTTGCAATACTTAGCGTATTAAAAATAAATAGATTCAAGTGGACGACTGTAATCGCGGCTATGTCACTCTTATGATTCCGACGCCGCGAGATGCGTTGAGGTCATCGATTGTTTACTTCACTCCAGCGGATATGACATTTTCAGGGCTAGCATGCTGACGGCATCTAAGCCCGGAGAAAGCATCTAAGATGCCAGCGTGAGTAGCGAGTGATGGGATTGCAAACGTAGAGATCAAGAAGCGCCACGAGAAGGAAAGGGAAAAGGTTAGCGGGACACTTAAATGTGCGTTCAAAAGATAACGGAGCCAGGCAGACGACTCAGTATGCATCTTTACGTGTCCCCGCAGCTCTTTGGGGTATTTTTAGACCCGGTGCTCCTGGGCATCACATGTTTTTACACGCAGACAAGGCCAGACACTAGGGGGCACTAACGTGTGGCAGGAGAAATGTAATCAAGAACTACAAGGCTACTAATAAAAGGAAGGAAGGGTAGAAGATGGGGAGGGAGGGATGAAGATGGGAAGAAAGGAAGGTCGGTGGAAGGGAGGATGGAAGGAAGAGAAAGAGGAAGGAAAGAACAAAGGCAGTAAGGGAAATGGGGACACAGGGAGGAATATATTGAGGAAAGAAAAATATATGAAAGAAGAAAGGAAAGACATTTTTTTTAAATCATCAGAATAAAAAAGAAGTCTTTATAATGAAATGTATCTTCTTCTTTCAAAAGCATCGCATCAAAATGATCATTATGCTGTTTGCTTCTTTATTCGGGTTGCGGGTTCATTCTGATCTTGTATTTAAAACATACTGTATTCATATTTTGTATTCAACAAGTCTCACAGGTTTGTTTATTTTCCCAGTGTAATCCAGGTGACCTGCGAGCCCTGCGGAAAGGAATGAGCCTTTATCACTCTGAATCTCAGCTGTCCTCCTTGCCACAACGCCAGGACGCCATGCACTTGGTCAGTACGCACACTCAATACGTGGAATGGTTCACAGCTCACATGGTCTTTCACATCCTCTGCAGGCCAAAAGTCATTTTTCTGTGCATGATATTTCAACAATGATTGGGGGCTCAACTCTCAGCACAGTCTTGATTCCTGAATTATTTTGGGGTTGTTTATGGTTTGTGTTTATTTCGAACATGCAACCTGATACATTACAATTTCCAGTTGTGAAATTGTATATATTTGGTTGTATATATATATTTTTTGTTGAATCACTGTAATGTGCTCAGTGGTGATAGGTGAAATGATACTGAAGCATCAATGCATTATAAAACACAAGGAGTAATGCTGAAGATATTGCTTATCTACGCATGTTGAATAAAGTAATACAGACGGCTGATGCAAACGCAGATCTAACCCGGACACACAAGGAGGGAGGAGAACATGCTAACCACAGCGCTAAGCTAGCTTCAAATGTTTTAAAGGGGAACATTATCACAATTTCAGAAGGGTTAAAACCATTAAAAATCAGTTCCCAGTGGCTTATTTTATTTTTCGAAGTTTTTTTCAAAATTTTACCCATCACGCAATATCCCTAAAAAAAGCTTCATAGTGCCTGATTGTAACCATCGTTATATACACACCCGTCCATTTTCCTGTGACGTCACATAGTGATGCCAATACAAACAAACATGGCGGATAGAACAGCAAGCTATAGCGACATTAGCTCGGATTCAGACTCGGATTTCAGCGGCTTAAGCGATTCAACAGATTACGCATGTATTGAAACGGATGGTTGTAGTGTGGAGGCAGGTAGCGAAAACGAAATTGAAGAAGAAACTGAAGCTATTGAGCCATATCGGTTTGAACCGTATGCAAGCGAAACCGATGAAAACGACACGGCAGCCAGCGACACGGGAGAAAGCGAGGACGAATTCGGCGATCGCCTTCTAACCAACGATTGGTATGTGTTTGTTTGGCATTAAAGGAAACTAACAACTATGAACTAGGTTTACAGCATATGAAATACATTTGGCAACAACATGCACTTTGAGAGTGCAGACAGCCCATTTCAGGCGCGCTAAGAACATATATTTTTCCACGATTTCAGCACTCAGGTTAACCATACCTAAATAGACACAAAATACTGCATTACACAAGACTACCCGAATGTACTCGAATGATTGAAAAAAATAAATGTTTTTAAGCTAAATTATTGGTAAATACAGTTTATGTATAATAATTTACGTAAAACCGCGAGTAATGAATAAAGTTTTCATCAATTAATATATTCTGTAGACATACCCCCATCCGCTCTCTTTTCCTGAAAGCTGATCTGTCCAGTTTTGGAGATGATGTCAGCATCTGCTTTGAGTGTCGCAGGATATCCACACATTCTTGCCATCTCTGTCGTAGCATAGCTTTCGTCGGTAAAGTGTGCGGAACAAACGACTGACCATTTCGTCGGCTTTCCCCAAAGCCTCGTATTTTGGACAAATTTCGTCCAATTTCTTGCCACTTTCGCATCTTTGGGCCACTGGTGCAACTTGAATCCGTCCCTGTTCGTGTTGTTACACCCTCCGACAACACACCGACGAAAGTGAGAAAATGGCGGATTGCTTCCCGATGTGACGTCACAACGAGAGCGAATAATAGAAAGGTGTTTCCATCCATCCATCCATCTTCTTCCGCTTATCCGAGGTCGGGTCGCGGGGGCAGCAGCCTAAGCAGGGAAGCCCAGACTTCCCTCTCCCCAGCCACTTCGTCCAGCTCCTCCCGAGGGATCCCGAGGCGTTCCCAGGCCAGCCGGGAGACATAGTCTTCCCAACGTGTCCTGGGTCTTCCTCGTGGCCTCCTACCGGTCGGACATGCCCTAAACACCTCCTTAGGGAGGCGCTCGGGTGGCATCCTGACCAGATGCCCGAACCACCTCATCTGGCTCCTCTCGATGTGGAGGAGCAGCGGCTTTACTTTAAGCTCCCCCCGGATGACAGAGCTTCTCACCCTATCTCTAAGGGAGAGCCCCGCCACCCGGCGGAGGAAACTCATTTCGGCCGCTTGTACCCGTGATCTTGTCCTTTCGGTCATAACCCAAAGCTCATGACCATAGGTGAGGATGGGAACGTAGATCGACCGGTAAATTGAGAGCTTTGCCTTCCGGCTCAGCTCCTTCTTCACCACAACGGATCGATACAGCGTCCGCATTACTGAAGACGCCGCACCGATCCGCCTGTCGATCTCACGATCCACTCTTCCCTCACTCGTGAACAAGACTCCGAGGTACTTGAACTCCTCCACTTGGGGCAAGATCTCCTCCCCAACCCGGAGATGGCACTCCACCCTTTTCCGGGCGAGAACCATGGACTCGGACTTGGAGGTGCTGATTCTCATCCCAGTCGCTTCACACTCAGCTGCGAACCGATCCAGTGAGAGCTGAAGATCCTGGCCAGATGAAGCCATCAGGACCAAATCATCTGCAAAAAGCAGAGACCTAATCCTGCAGCCACCAAACCGGATCCCCTCAACGCCTTGACTGTGCCTAGAAATTCTGTCCATAAAAGTTATGAACAGAATCGGTGACAAAGGGCAGCCTTGGCGGAGTCCAACCCTCACCGGAAACGTGTCCGACTTACTGCCGGCAATGCGAACCAAGCTCTGACACTGATCATACAGGGAGCGGACCGCCACAATCAGACAGTCCGAAACCCCATACTCTCTGAGCACTACCCACAGGACTTCCCGAGGGACACGGTCGAATGCCTTCTCCAAGTACACAAAGCACATGTAGACTGGTTGGGCAAACTCCCATGCACCCTCAAGGACCCTGCCGAGAGTATAGAGCTGGTCCACAGTTCCACGACCAGGACGAAAACCACACTGTTCCTCCTGAATCCGAGGTTCGACTATCCGGCGTAGCCTCCTCTCCAGTACACCTGAATAGACCTTACCGGGAAGGCTGAGGAGTGTGATCCCACGATAGTTAGAACACACCCTCCGGTTCCCCTTCTTAAAGAGAGGAACCACCACCCCGGTCTGCCAATCCAGAGGTACTGCCCCCGATGTCCACGCGATGCTGCAGAGTCTTGTCAACCAAGACAGCCCTACAGCATCCAGAGCCTTAAGGAACTCCGGGCGGATCTCATCCACCCCCGGGGCCTTGCCACCGAGGAGCTTTTTAACTACCTCAGCAACCTCAGCCCCAGAAATAGGAGAGCCCACCACAGAGTCCCCAGGCACTGCTTCCTCATAGGAAGACGTGTTGGTGGGATTGAGGAGGTCTTCGAAGTATTCCCTCCACCGATCCACAACTTCCGCAGTCGAGGTCAGCAGAACACCATCCGCACCATACACGGTGTTGGTAGTGCACTGCTTCCCCTTCCTGAGGCGGCGGATGGTGGTCCAGAATCGCTTCGAAGCCGTCCGGAAGTCGTTTTCCATGGCTTCCCCGAACTCCTCCCATGTCCGAGTTTTTGCCTCCGCGACCGCTGAAGCCGCACACCGCTTGGCCTGTCGGTACCTGTCCGCTGCCTCAGGAGTCCCATGAGCCAAAAGAACCCGATAGGACTCCTTCTTCAGCTTGACGGCATCCCTCACCGCCGGTGTCCACCAACGGGTTCTAGGATTACCGCCACGACAGGCACCAACTACCTTGCGGCCACAGCTCCAATCGGCCGCCTCGACAATAGAGGTGCGGAACATGGTCCACTCGGACTCAATGTCCAGCACCTCCCTCGTGACATGTTCAAAGTTCTTCCGGAGGTGGGAATTGAAACTCTCTCTGACAGGAGACTCTGCCAGACGTTCCCAGCAAACCCTCACAATGCGTTTGGGCCTGCCAGGTCTGTCCGGCATCCTCCCCCACCATCGCAGCCAACTCACCACCAGGTGGTGATCGGTAGAAAGCTCCGCCCCTCTCTTCACCCGAGTGTCCAAAACATGAGGCCGCAAATCCGATGACACAACTACAAAGTCGATCATAGAACTGCGGCCTAGGGTGTCCTGGTGCCAAGTGCACATATGGACACCCTTATGCTTGAACATGGTGTTCGTTATGGACAATCCGTGACGGGCACAAAAGTCCAATAACAAAACACCACTTGGGTTCAGCTCCGGGCGGCCATTCTTCCCAATCACGCCTCTCCAGGTTTCACTGTCGTTGCCAATATGAGCGTTGAAGTCCCCCAGTAGAACGAGGGAATCACCCGGGGGAGCACTCTCAAGTACTCCCTCGAGTGAATCCAAAAAGGGTGGGTACTCTGAGCTGCTGTTTGGCGCGTAAGCGCAAACAACAGTCAGGACCCGTCCCCCCACCCGAAGGCGGAGGGAAGCTACCCTCTCGTCCACCGGGTTGAACTCCAACATGCAGGCTCTGAGCCGGGGGGAAACAAGAATTGCCACCCCAGCCCGTCGCCTCTCACTGCTGGCAACGCCAGAGTGGAAGAGAGTCCAGCCCCTCTCGAGAGAACTGGTTCCAGAGCCCTTGCTGTGCGTCGAGGTGAGTCCGACTATATCCAACCGGAACTTCTCTACCTCACGCACTAGCTCAGGCTCCTTCCCCCCCAGCGAGGTGATGTTCCACGTACCAAGAGCTAGCTTCTGTAGCCGAGGATCGGACCGCCAAGTGCCCTGCCTTCGGCTACCGCCCAGCTCACATTGCACCCGACCTCTATGGCCCCTGCTATGGGTGGTGAGCCCATTGGAGGGGGGACCCACGTTGCCTCTTCGGGCTGTGCCCGGCCGGGCCCCATGGGGACAGGCCCGGCCACCAGGCGCTCGCCATCGTGCCCCAACTCCGGGCCTGGCTCCGGAGGGGGGCCCCGGTGACCCGCGTCCGGGCGAGGGAAATCTGAGTCTCGGTTCTTGCATTTCCATAGAAGTCTTCGAGCTGCTCTTTGTCTGATCCCTCACCTAGGACCTGTTTGTCTTGGGAGACCCTACCAGGGGGCATGGAAGCCCCCGGACAACATAGCTCCTAGGATCATTGGGACACGCAAACTCCTCTACCACGTTAAGGTGGCAGCTCAGAGAGGAGAGAAAAAGGTGTTTAATTCGCCAAAATTCACCCATTTAGAGTTCGGAAATCGGTTAAAAAAATATATGGTCTTTTTTCTGCAACATCAAGTTATATATTGACGCTTACATAGGTCTGGTGATAATGTTCCCCTTTAAAAGCTTTGTACTTTTCAAACCGCAACAGCAGACACTAACCAGCTAAGGAGTGGAAATTAGCAAGTAAATTATTATGTCAGGTAAGACAATAACATCCATACAGTGCGGCAACGCTTTTAGCTATGGATGTTCCGATCAGGTATTTATGCTGTCGATTCTGATACAGATCATCTGTGAGTGAGATCGGTCGATACCGATACCAATCCCATATGCTAAGTGAAAATGTGTCTATTTATTTATGGTGCTATCTGTGTTGGCCCTGCCATGAGATGCCGACTTGTCCAGGCTGTACCCTGTCTTTCGCCCGAAAGCAGCTGGGATAGGTTCCAGCCCTCCTCCCCCCGCAACGCCGAGAAGTACAAGCGGTAGAAAATGGATGGTTGGATGGAGTACTATCTGTGACAGCTTGCACTAAAAGAAGTCAGAGGACTGAAGGCAACTAAGAAAAGGGAAAAATTCCAAAGTATGAGATAATTTTGATCTTATAGCGCTTAAATGAAGTAAATGTACTTTTTCTGTTCACTATTTTTGCTCTTTGGCCAAAGTTGCTTGTTTTATATTCCTTTTTGCATAGCGTTTTCTTAAAAAAAAAGAAAAAGTATTTGCTATGAATGTCTCAATTAATATTTTTGGCCTAAGATCCAATCCGATTTTGTGTTCAAACGGGATATTTTGACAATAGATCATAGAAGTGAAAATGTCTTATAGCAAGTAACTAAAGTAAAGACAATAACACCTTTCATTACATTTAGAGTATGTTAGTATTGTTGTTAATCAGATCATACTAAAAACTTACTCCTGTTACTTCCGGTCTTCATATTGATTTGTAGTTTAGTAACGTTGTACATAAATAAAATTGACTGAGATGCCAAGTATAGTTAAATATGTATTTTATCAGATTTAGAGTTCAAAAGACAGAGATGTATGTTTATTTTGAGAGAGTTGCAACAAACAAAAAGAGCCGAGTCAGCGGAATGTCCTTCTATCCAACGAAAGAGGCAGAGCACAGTAGTCCTAAAAAATACAACGCGTGTACTAACAGTGTAGCAGGATGCTGGTTCAGGTTGTAATTTTGCCCCTGAGGGCGCTAATGGACACCAGATTGATGGCGCGCTCAGAGACGAGCTGCTGCGTAATCAAATAAAGTCTAATTCAATTTCCTCCCTGCTCGTACGTGTTTATTATACCTGCACACAAGCAGGAAGTGTTCGAGCGAGCTCCTATTGCATGCCAAGGATAAGACGAACCGGGACGTCAAATTAAATGCCCTTCCTTTACTCTCTTCTCGGAGTCCCTTGGAGCTTGTTGGAAGTGAATCCCACCACGGACGTAATCATCTTCCACAATCCGGCCTCACCTTTGACCCTCTCCCATGTCTGGGAAGGAGAGTCTGTGTAATTGTTTTCCAGCTGCTTAAGGAAGGTCACAGTTGCACTAAAAAAAAATCAATCTCGGGTTTTGATGGCGTGCAAAGAGCCCCCCTACACCTCTGCAGACTAACCTGCAATGGTTATCCACGTGCGCGTCTCCATGCATTTCATTTGGCGCTGCAGACGGACACAATATTGACTTTTACTGTCAGCAAGACTGCAAAGTGGATTTAAGTCACTGCAACTTTAAAACTCACTTAAATACATGCTATAGCTTTACGCTACACTCGAATGTTAATCAAATAAAATCCACTACTAAAGCTACTTTTCTTTGAATTTTTTTAGCATTTTTCCTGTAAGAAAAGTTATGCATTTTTAAGAAACAAAATACTGATTTATTCTGGATAGTACACATTAATGAACAATCTGCTGTACAGTCTGTAAATGAGCCAGACTACAGCATCATGTCTTGCCAGAGGACACAAAGACAGTGACTAGGATGGCAAAAGTTGGATTCGCACCAGGAACCCTCAAGTTTCTGAACAACCGCTCTAACATCTGAGCCACTTTTGTGAGCGATATGTTCCGAAAGATCAGACAAAGTAAAATGGCTGAATAACTACCGTATTTTTCGGACTATAAGTCGCAGTTTTTTTCATAGTTTGGCCGGGCTCCAGTGCGACTTACATATGTTTTTTTCCTTTTTTATTATGCATTTTGGGCAGGTGCGACTTATACTCCGGTGCGACTTATACTCCGAAAAATACGGTAAGTGGTTATTGTCACTGGTACTTTGTGAGGGGAGTTTGGGGTTCAAATTAGGGGTGTGCGTATTGATATCGGCCCGCTATCAAACAAAAGACTAGTACTGGAGTATATCGGCTTGCATCTCAAATCTTCGATACCAGCAGTCATGCAGCGTGTTTACTTATACTTCCTTTTATTGTCATTCAAATTTGAATTTTACAGTACAGATAAGAACAACATTTTTTTGCATAAGCTCGTTGTAGTGCAAAAGAGCAATATGGTGCAGATATAAATAAATAGATTCCTGTACAGATAAATATATGGCACTTTTTCATATGCATCCACATTTATGGATGTATGTTATATTGTCTTTATATTCCAGCAAGTTAATTCGTTTTTGGGGGGAATTGAGGGAATTATTTTTATACTTGTGCAAAACTGTACAGCCAGCTAACATCTAAATGTCTTGCAATAAGCACACAAGGTTGGTCTTTTCTTCTATTTTAGTCAAGTCATTTACAAAATGTAAACATGTGAGGCTATAGGCTACTAGGAGCTAGCAGCTACACAACAGCTCAGCATACACACAAGCGAGACATATGTAATAAGTGTCCTTAATTGCAGTCTAAAACAGCACATTTGTCAATGTAAACACGTATCAAATAATTATAGTTGCATATTATTTACACATCTAAGGGCCTGATTTACTAAAGGTTTGCGTGTACTAAAACACGTGCAAACGTGATAGCACACGCAAAGCTGATCTATCAAACTCTGTCTTCATGTATATGCAAAGTGTGCTGATCATCAAAACGCCCACAATACTGGAAGGAGAAAATTATTTAGCACACGCAATGTGATTTATCAACACTCCTCACCGTTTTGCGAGCATTATTTAGCACATGTCAGAAGGACGTGCAAACTGACAGTTCCATCCTCATTGCTCGCGCTGCAAAGACAGACAATGGAAAGATGAGAATCCTCCGTCCTACGTGTGTGTTAACATTTTGGATGCTCAAAAATTTTAAAAACATATTTCAAGTGACGTCTATTTATTAATTTCCGTTTATAATTTTTAGCTCCTATGTGATTCATGGGGATTACTAAAATGAATTCAATTGATGCGTTTTGGTGTCTGCTGGCGTTTTCCTCGATTAAATAAAACGGTCTGCACCACTTTTCAATTACATCTAAAGTGCGCTTAACGTTTTGATTTAAAAAAGAAAGAATGGTTCGTTAGAAAAAAGTAAGGCCATTTGTAACGTTTGGAAAGCAGTGATAAAAGTAGTGGCAGTGCAACTAATCTGAGCACTCACCTGTTGTGACGACATGAAGACACTCAAGCCTGCGATGAGGGAGCTAGGAATGCTAATGCTAGCAGAGCTACCAACTCAAGACAAAGACACTGATTTGAAAGACTTCCAGCTCCAACTTAGACACAACTCTGCCAGGTAATCACATCATCTACTTCTACTACACAGTTCATTAGGCATGTATACCGAGTACCATATATTTTAGTACTGGTTTCTAATTGGCTCGATCTTTCTTGGCCGTGAAGTTCTAGACCAATGATACTGTTTCCGGTATTTTTTATTCTTTTATCCAGCTGATTGTCTTATTTTTATTTTTATTTTTATTTTTTTTTGTCCTGTCCAGCTTCTCAGGCAAATCATATAGTTGATGTAGATGCCCATGTCGGCTGTTCAGATTTACTTTACAAAAGAGAAGTGTAGGATACTTCTCTTGTTGCCTTATTTGTATTTGACTTTATTAAATGTATTTATATTATCATTTGGTGCAGCTGTGCCGGAGCAGGAGGGGATAGAAAGAGAAAAAAAAGAAGACAGAGGGGGAAATTGTGGGGACAAGAGGGGGATTAGACAGAGAGACAAAAACAACAACAGCAAACACAACAACAACAACAACAATAGAGCAACATCAGCAAATACGACATGTACAAATATGATGGTAAAAGTGATAGCAAGGGAACTGCACTTTTTGTGGAATTCACAATCATTGTGAAAGACATGACGAGGGATGGATTCCTTTAATGCATTCAAAATAGTAAATAAATAAACAAAGTATTTGAGCTTCTACACTGAAGCTGCTGTTTAGTTTACGTGGTGGCACTTAATTGTATTTTGCACTGGGCTGCTGGGTTTATAAAATTAAAGTTAAAATCCCAACAATAGTCTCACACACACACTAGGTGTGGTGAAATTATCCTCTGCATTTGACCCATCACCCTTGTTCCAGCCCCTGGGAGGTGAGGGGAGCAGTGAGCTTGTGAGCAGTGGCCGCGCTCGGGAATCATTTTGGTGATTTAACCCCTAATTCCAACCCTTGATACTGAGTGCCAAGCAGGGAGGTAATGGGTCCCATTTTTATAGTCTTTGGTATGTCTCGGCCAGGGTTTGAACTCACGACCTTCCAGTCTCAGGGCGGACACTCTAACCACAAGGCCACTGAGCATGTTGTAACATCTCTACTTGAGAGATGCTTTTCTCTGTATCTACTTGTTTCTACCTGAGCAAACAACAGTAAATACCTGCTAGCTTTTCCAAAAGTGTTTTGTTTACATCTTCTTTTCTTTAAGTTAACGGTTTGCAATGCCTTGAAGTTGATCCTTCTACTATTTGCTCATAATTAATGCAGGCACCACCTGTTTTGTATGTGTCTGTTTAAAAAATGAACATTGTTCTGAATTTGCTTTTCACCATGCAAAGCTTCTATCTGCATCGGCTTGCATTGAATTGTATCGCATTAAATCACATCGAATCGTAATGTTCTAAAAAGTATTGTTCGTGGATCGTATCGTGACCCATGTATCGAGATTAATATCGAATCGCCATTTAAAGTAGAGATGCACACCCCTACTAATTACCGTTCCACTTTGAAAGCATAAATCCATCTTAATAGTTAGTGTTTTTTAGGGCTACCTTTTGTAAAATAACAACAAATAATAGAAGTATGTACTATGAGTTGTGCTGATATGTTATCGGATTAATATCAGTATTGGCCAACACTCAATGCTTAAATATTGGTATCTTATCGGAAGTGAAACAGTTGTATCAGACCACCCCTACAATGAAATCAACAACATAAAGCCTGATAGAAAACAAATCATAACACACTGGTTGTATACAAAACTTATTGTGGCCACTAGGTGTCACCAAACAAACAATTCCCACCCAAGACTACATACATCCATTCCAGACGTTAATACTACATACTGTAGTTTAGTGTTTTTCATACCGACCATTGTTTCCCGTTTGAATAATTTCATTTGATCAAACATTTTCTAACATTCACACAACTAAATAGGAAGGCTATATATGATTCCTGCTGCTATCATATCAGATTAATATTGTTATCGGCCCACATGCAATACTCTAACACAGGGGTCGGGAACCTTTTTGGCTGAGAGAGCCATGAAAGCCAAATATTTTCAAATTTATTTCCGTGAGAGCCATATAATATTTTTTAACACTGAATACTAGAGATGTCCGATAATATCGGACTGCCAATATTATCAGCTGATAAATGCTTTAAAATGTAATATCGGAAATTATCGGTTTCAAAATTATCGGTATCGGTTTCCAAAAGTAAAATTTATAACTTTTGAAAACGCCGCTGTACGGAGTGGTACACGGACGTAGGGAGAAGTACCTTAAACCTTAAAGGCACTGCCTTTGCGTGCCGACCCAGTCACATAATATCTACGGCTTATCACACACACAAGTGAATGCCATGCATACTTGGTCAACAGCCATACAGGTCACACAATAAACAACTTTAACACTGTTACAAATATGCGCCACACTGTGAACCCACACCAAACAAAAATGACAAACACATTTCGGGAGAACATCCGCACCGTAACACAACATAAACACAACAGAACAAATACCCAGAACCCCTTGCAGCACTAACTCTTCCGGGACGCTACAATATACCCCCCCTTCCACCTCAACCCTGCTCACCTCAACCTCCTCATGCTCTCTCAGGGAGAGCATGTCCCAAATTCCAAGCTGCTGTTTTGAGGCATGTTAAATAAAAATATTGCACTTTGTGACTTCAATAATAAATATGGCAGTGCCATGTTGGCACTTTTTTCCATAACTTGAGTTGATTTATTTTGGAAAACCTTGTTACATTGTTTAATACATCCAGCGGGGCATCACAACAAAATTAGGCATAATAATGTGTTAATTCCACGACTGTACATATCGGTATCGGTTGATATCGGTATCGGTAATTAAGAGTTGGACAATATCGGAATATCGGATATCGGCAAAAAAGCCATTATCGGACATCTCTACTGAATACAACTAAATGCGTGCATTTTTAAGTAAGACCAACATTTTTACAGTATAATAAGTCTATTATTATTTTTAATAACGTTGTTATTCTGAAGGTAACCAATGATAAATTAAATACTTAATTACCATTAATGCGACTTCTGGTGCTGCATGGTTTTGCTGATGGCTTTGTAGTCGTTATTTTTAACACAGTGATTACCAGCGGAATTATTCATTACTTATCGTGTTAAGTAATGTCAGGTAAGATTTATCTGAGAACCAGATGCAGTCCTCAAAAGAGCCACATCTGGCTCTAGAGCCATAGGTTCCCTAACCCTGCTCTAAGATTTTCATGTTTCTTTATATTCTGAAACTAGTTTTTTTAGGTGGTTGCCCCAAATATCAACACATGTACCCCAATTGTAAACCTGACCCCACACTGTCCCGGTTTTGTTGGATTTGACTTTTGATGAGCATTTTTTTTACTTCCGAGCCACAACGCATCATTTCCCACAATGCAACTGAGGAACCTTTGTTGTCATCCCATCGTTTGTGCTTATGCCGAGGAAGCATCGAGGGACGCTCACAGGAAGTTTTTGTCAGGTCAAAGCGACGCCAAGGCGGCCGCAGAATAATCTGGCTAACAATTCCGATGACTCAGCTGCGTGGCGATGGAAGCTGATTGATCGTCACGACGCTTGTGTGCGTTCATTGGAGCGTGAGGTCAAGCTGTGACGACGTGAAAGATGGCGGCGTCCTCATCCGTCAGCCCAGCCTTTGTCTCCTGCAGGAAGTCGAAGGAAAATGTTCATGTCTGATTTTCCCTGTTCTGGCCGCCACACATCCTCTCTCCACGGGCGTGCAGTCCTCCTGCCAGGAGAGAAAGGCGGCAACGTCTGCATGAGGCTTTGTAAGCAGAACAAAGCGGGAATGTGTACGTTTTCAACAGAATGCCTTCAAGACACGCAGGAAGGGCTCATTTGCATATTCTCTCTTGTAGTCGACTTCAAAGTCCACACGCTGTGCAACTTTCTTTTGATGCCGTGACCTTCCAGCGTGTTGCGTTTGGCGAGGGGATACGTGTGATTACAGTACAAGTCACGTGGCCTCCGCAATAACGGAACACTTCTGAAGGAAAGAAAACAGAATTATGCTCATCCTAATGGGGGCGATTATAGCTCGGTTGGTAGAGCGGTCGTGCCAGCAACTTGTGGGTTCAAGGTTCGATCCCCGCTTCTGCCATCCTAGTCACTGCCGTTGTGTATTTGGGCAAGACACTTTACCCACCTGCTCCCAGTGCCACCCACACTGGTTTAAAAATGTCATTTAGATATTGGGTTTCACTATGTAAAGCGCTTTGAGTCACTAGAGAAAAGCGCTATATAAATATAATTCACTTCACTTCAATAATCCCGACCATTTGCTCATAACTCTCAAAATAAACTCAATTCATGTCTTTTTCATTCATAACATAGGGGCAAAGTGGCTGTAAGCGGGACTCAAACCTGGAACCCTCAGGTTAAGAAATTGAACCATGCTGAACCAAAATGTGAAAATATCTAAAGAACTGCTGAAAAGATGTATTTGTCAATCTCGTTCCTAAACTGAACATTAATGTCGAGGGAACAGGACTGAAAGTAACGATCCTGCTCAGTGTCCGCCTTGAGGCCGGTAGGTTGTGAGTTCAAACCCCGGGCCGAGTCATACCAAAGACTATAAAAATGGGACCCATTACCTCCCTGCTTGGCACTCAGCATCAAGGGTTGGAATTGGGGGTTAAATCACCAAAAATTATTCCCGGGCATGGCCACCACTGCTGCTCACTGCTCACCTCACCTCCCAGGGGGTGAACAAGGGGATGGGTCAGATGCAGAGGATAATTTCACCACACCTAGTGTGTGTGTGTGTGTGACTATCAGTGAGTTTTTAGCAGATAGATGAAAATATACCCACATGGCACAGTGTTTATGTAGACTTTTTTTTAATTAACAAAATTATCTTCAAAATAAAGAAATGCCATTTAAAAAAATAATTGATGTAACAGGACTGTGCTATGATTTAATTGTATTTATTTTAATTGACATATTGAAATGTATTCGTCAATCTCAATGTTCCGAACCTGAACATTGATATTGAGGTAACAGGACTGAAAGTAACAGGAGTGAGTGTGTAGTGAAAATATACCCACATGGCACAGTATTTATGCTGCCTGCATGTGACTGTTATTCAACAACAACATTATTTTCTAAATAAAGAAATACAATTAAAACAAATAATTCATGTAACAGGACTGTGCTATGATTGTATTTATGTTCTGTCTGTGTTGGCCCTGTGATGAGGTGGCGACTTGTCCAGGGTGTACCCCGCCTTCCGCCCAAATGCAGCTGAGATAGGCTCCAGCACCCCCGCGACCCAGAGAGGGACAAGCAGTAGAAAATGGATGGATTTTAATACGCTTTTTGGAATGTATTTGTCCATCTCAGGGTTCAATCCTAAACTGAACATGAATCATTTAAGTAACAGGAGTGTGTTGGCATATCATGAGCAAATACATCCAACATGATAACATTATGTTGACACCAAGCACATTACAGTGATCCAACCAAAACAAATAGGAAAACATAGAACTGAAATAATAAAAAATATTTAGGTAACAGGACTGTTTTTAAAAATGTGTATTAGCGCATTTCAGGCAACTTTATTGACTTGGTGAATCATTTGACTTACAGGACTGAAAGTAACAGGAGTGAGTTTTTAGCATAGCATTAGAAAATACATGAAATATAGCCACATTGTATTTATGCTAACAACATGTTATTGAGCAAAGCACAGTACTGTGATTGACATAATAATAAAGAAATACACATTTCAAAAATAAACTGGAAATGTCAACACAGTACTGTGTTGACATTAGGGTTGTACGGTATACCGGTACTAGTATAGTAATGTCTTCTATTACTATACTAGTATTATACTTTACAAATAATGAATCAAAAACGATCGTATACTCTGTTTGAAAAGTACCGGTTCCACATGTTTTTTATTTTTAACGGGCATGACTGCGCGTCGTCACGTCGTGTCATTGCTGGTTTACGAGCAGACGAGCATGTTCGGCAGCGCACAATCACAGAGTACTTACAAGCAGACACAGTGTGTAGACAGAAAAGTTAGAACGGACGCATTTTGGCTGAAAAACTAACAATAAAGGTGAAGTTATAAAACTGAAACGCCCTCAGGAAGAGATGCTTTAAGACATGGCTAGCTAGCTAGCAACTAATGTCCATCTGCAGTCGGCAGTGTTTTAGCTACTTCTAAATCACTAATCCTGGTCTCCATGGCGACAAATAAAGTATGTTTCTTACAAGTATCATCCCTGCAGGACGAGGAATAGCTAAACCTCCTTCACTACACACCGTAGTTCACCGGCGTCAAAATGTAAACAAACGCCATGGGTGGATCTATACCTAACATCCACTGTAATGATACCAAGTACAGGAGCGTATCTAGTCGATACTACTATGATTACAGAGCGTTATTTGTCATCGTCACAAAATCTTTTTTCCTGTTTTAAAAATTCATATTATGTTTATAAACTCAATCCAATCCAATCCACTTTATTTATATAGCACATTTAAACAACAAAATGTTTCCAAAGTGCTGCACAACAATATTAAACACAATTAAAAACAATATAAAATAAATGTGATTAAAAACAATTTCAAAGGGTAAAACCAATTAAAACAGTAAATAGAAAGCAAAAGCAAAATTTTAAAAACACAGAGGACAACAGAGGACCACACAACTCACGTAGTGTTAAAAGCCAGAGAATAAAAGTGGGTCTTAAGACGAGACTTAAAACACTCCACTGTGGGAGCAGTTCGAACATGGAGGGGCAGAGTGTTCCAGAGCTTAGGGCCGACCACAGAGAAGGCCCTGTCTCCCCTGGTTTTAAGTCTCGTCTTGGACACCACGAGCTGGAGCTGGCTCAGGAAATATGTCCCTGGACACATGAGGACTTTGAATATGACCAATGTATGATCCTGTAACGACTTGGTATCGGATTGATACCTAAGTTTGTGGTATCATCCAAAACTAATGTAAAGTATCAAACAACAGAAGAATAAGTGATTATTACATTTTAACAGAAGTGTAGATAGAACATGTTAAAAGAGAAAGTAAGCGGATAATAACAGTAAATGAACAAGTAGATTAATAATTAGGGATGTCCGATAATGGCTTTTTGCCGATATCTGATATTCCGATATTGTCCAACTCTTTAATTACCAATACCGATATCAACCAATACCAATATCAACCGATATATGCAGTTGTGGAATTAACACATTATTATGCCTAATTTGGACAACCAGGTATGTTGAAGATAAGGTATTTTTAAAAATCATTAATAAAATAAGATAAATAAATTAAAAACATTTTCTTGAATAAAAAAGAAAGTAAAACAATATAAAAACCGTTACATAGAAACTAGTAATTAATGAAAATGAGTAAAATTAACTGTTAAAGGTTAGTACTATTAGTGGACCAGCAGCACGCACAATCATGTGTGCTTACGGACTGTATCCCTTGCAGACTGTATTGATATATATTGATATATAATGTAGGAACCAGAATATTAATAACAGAAAGAAACAACCCTTTTGTGTGACTGGAGCAGGGAGGTTTTTTGGATTGGTGCACTAATTGTAAGTGTATCTGGTGTTTTTTATGTTGATTTAATAATAAAAATTTTAAAAAAGGATACCGATAATAAAAAAAAATGATACCGATAATTTCCGATATTACATTTTAACGCATTTATCGGCCGATAATGTCGGCAGGCCGATATTATCGGACATCTCTATTAACAATCCATTTTTACAGATTGTCCCTCATAATTTTGACAAAATAATAGAATGATAAATGACACAATATGTTACTGCATACGTCAGCAGACTAATTAGGAGCCTTTGTTTGTTTACTTACTACTAAAAGACAAGTTGTCTTGTATGTTCACTATTTTATTAAAGGCCACAATTGTTCTTTGATTGCAATAAAAAAACATATGTTTAATGTACCGTAAGATTTTTTGTTAAAATAAAGCCAATAATGCCATTTTTGTGGTGCCCTTTATTTAGAAAAGTATCAAAATACATACAAATACTTTTCTAAATATTGGTATCGGGACAACCCTAGTTGAGATTTAATCAAAATCAATACACAAAGTTCAACAAAAAAAATCAAAGAAGAAGAATCATTGAGGAAACAGGACAATGCTGAGATTTGAACCCCAGCCCTCTTGTCATCCTTGAAATATGAAATATACAGAAAAAAATTGTTTTTTCAATGGCCAGCAGAGGATGGGAATGATGCAACTTTCTGTGGATCATTTGACTTGTGCAATATTGCACATTGTTCTATTATGTTGTTGTAACAGGACAGAGTGAAAAGCCAGTGACACGACTAACATGTGAATTTTAAATTGAAATGTATTTTTGTGTTCATCATGAGAAGAAAAAACTGCTAGCAAATTGACAGAAAATAGACTAATGAGTTATACATCACAGCATATCATAGCATGTCAAGGCTAATAATGGCAATAACACTTTGACAGGGTACGGGCCGTCTTCCAAACAGCGAATCCTCCCCGGCCACAGGATACTTGTCATGCGTCCAGAAGCCCGAGGCCGTGGTGCACGCCATGAAGGTAGGCGGGGCTTAGACCATCATTTAACTTGGACTTTGTGTTTGAAAGCTTAAGGCTGGCGTTTTCTTTGGAGTGCCAGAGCGTTTTAGGTGAGGCATGAAAATATGACCGAAAACTGTAGTTACCACTCATGTCCACCAGATGGTGACAAAGGCTGCTAGACGACTCCAAGGCACAATGTCGTACTGACGCCCTCTAGTGGGCAAACATTTACAAATGGCATCGTAATGAGTAGAACATTACAAATAAATGAAAATAAGTAAGTTACTTTTAGAATATGAAGTTGTATCTTGGTGTCATTTACCAGCTGCCACCACTAGGTGGAGCACTTGCACTCTTGAACCAGTGTACCTAATGAAGTGTCCTGTGTGGTTCTACTGGCTCACTGGACTTTTTGGCTCGGCAGGTTCTGGAGGTCCATGAGAACTTGGACAAGCAGGTTCCGGAAGACTACGAGGACGACCTGAGCGAGAAGGAGAAGGCCATCGTGCGAGAAATGTGCAACGTGAGTTTAAGAAGCACTCGCACGACGCCATGGTTGCAATTATGGGATGCAGCAAAGGAGAGAAGTTTCTGTCCAGAACGTTGGTGACTTTTCACAGCGTGAATGAGGTCCTTGGATTAATGAGCAACATTTGATGGCGGCTCCATCTTCTTTTTCGCTCTATTTTCACTCCCTCCATCCTGGCGTGTGTGTGTGTGTGTTGGGGGGGCACTATGGGAAAAGAGCACCCCTCCCCTTTCCACAACCCTCCATCTTTCCTAGTTGGCGGTGAAAGGCAGAAGCATAAAAAAAAAAAAGGTGCTGCGATGAGAGCGAGGCTATCAGCGCTCAGCAGACGCACAATGGCGGCTCTGTGCTGCGCTGGACAAAAGCAGAAGAATGTGTGGACACTTTTGCTTTGAATGGAGTCTTATTTTCCAACGCTAATACACACTTTCTGCTGTTTGTGTTCTGCTGGGAACATCAGTGTTGACACTCAGCTGAAATCCTTCAATATGTGTACATATAAGAAGTAAAACATCATAGAACAGATATTAAACACTCGAGTATTGGAACATCAATTCTAATGAGATTGTCCTGCAGATCATAGTTGACTTCAACTCTTAAGTCATGACAAAAGACAGAAAAATGTCCACTAGGATACATTGTGGGGGTCTGCCAGTGTTTAAAGTCATTTGTAAAATGTGTTCCAGGTGGTGTGGAGGAAGCTGGGTGACGCCGCAGGTTCCAAACTGTCCATCAGGCAGCACCTGTCAGGAAACCAGTTCAAGGGTCCGCTGTAGCGCAACAACGCCCACTCGACTGGATCGCCATAGCAACCCGGTTCCCTCTGCCACACACTAGGACGGGCCACGTTAGCGACGACACGGATCTCCCGGTCCGACCCTCACCTGTGTTTTCATCTCTGCCAGCGTCTGACAATTTGGCAGCTATGCTGACTCGCCACTAAAGACGTTTCTGCCACTAAAACAAAGCGTGTTGCGCTTGGTTCTAAGCACAGAGCTTCCCAGACCTGAGTAGGGCTTGTTTGGTATTAGGTTGTGTAGCGCCCCCTAGCTCTTGTCATGTTTATCACCCCTACAATGGACTTCCAACTAGCATTAGCGTACAAACGTCGACTAGTGCAAACCCACTGTGACCTTGTGACCTAGCACCTCTAGATCACTGTGTGTATATCATGTACAAAAACTAGAGCACCACTTTTTCTTTTGATCCGTTTTCTATTTTAGCGTGGCCATGTGATCAAGAGTTTAGTCTGCAAAAGGCAAACACCCATGATATTTTTTTTATCTGTTTTAGTATTTTTTCTCTCCATTGGAAATCGTCCTTTTTAATGTTGAAACAACCAACTTGATGCTGTGTGCATGCTAGACAATCATGTTCTCAGGTTGGGAGATGACAGCTTTAGTGTTCCACCACAAAAGTAGAACTAGGACTTGTCCGTGTGGTTACTCTGCATGTTTTTTATAAAGTTTGGTTCCTTATGGACCTTAGCTGCCCTACCTTTATAACCTCCAACAAGAAAAGGAAGTGCTTCCAGTCGCTCGGTCACTAAGTCTACTGCGGCCCTCTTGTCAAACTTTCTTTCATCTATTCGTTAATTATTATCAAAGTGTCCTTTTTTCTAGGACCCTGTTGATAGGAAGCCATGATTATCTGTAAGGAACTAATTTGTACTTGCTCTTTTCATTTGGAACGTTGTAGAAGCGACGATGCTACAGGTCGTTACTGCTCTAGCTAGCCTGAGTCTAACATGTTTTTGTCACCCTGAGGACCAAACTGCGGGAAGAGGCCACTTTAGACTAAAATGAGTAAAAAATAAACAAGTTGGTAAAGGAAAAAGGACTGAATAGTTTCATTCTTGCACCAACACTGCCCCCCTGTGGCACGAAAGAGCAACTTTCAAGTATGTCTGTTATAAAAAAAATGGTTGACTGAAAAAGCAACTTTTATTTTGTAAGCATCACGATGACAAATTGAAAGCTGCGTGACAAAAGAGCTTCTACGTCTGAAATGTAGAAATGAGAAGATCCAGTGTTCGGTGCACTTCAAGATGGCGCCAAAAAGATAAATGAATGTTTCATGTTGTTTAAAGTAAAAATTTAAAAAAAAAGGTATAGATTGTGCGGCCCAGTCTATTTGCTGAAATCATCTCATCCAGCTTCCACGGTTCATTGGGATCCCAGGTGGGTGGGGCAGGGGCACCTGATTTTGACCCTGAACAGGGGGAGGGTACCCAGTGGGGGGGAGGCCTATGCCAGGAGGGGGTACATGAGTGGGCATGTGTGGGGGAGGGTAACTGTTGTAGCCCGGTGGCGGATATGTTGGAGGCATAGTGGGCGGTGGGTAACTGGAAGGTGGGAGCGGGCCTGGGGGGGGAGCTGTGGGCGGAGGGTAGACGTGGTAGGGCATGGGGGGGGCATAGGTGGGCAGCATGGGCGGAGCATAGGAGGGGGCCTCGGTCTTCATCATGGACTGCAGACTCTGGTAGCCCTCACCTGACATGTAGGAGCTGGTGGTGGACATGACGTAGTTGGAGGGCGGCGGTGGCGGGGGCCGGTGTGGAAGGGGAGGGGGCTGGCTAGGAGGTGGGGGAGCAACTTCACTCTGTGGTTCTGCTTCGGTGGGAGGGGCTGGAGCGGCCAATTTACGCTCTGAAGACAAAGACAAATAAAGAGGTGCAAACAACGCAGTGGAGTTGGGGGGGGGTCTTACCTGTGGGTGGCTGGGATGTGGGCAGGGGGGGCATGGGGCTCTCCAGGCGAGGAATCTTTAATCCAACTTGTTCTGGAAGACACGAAGCCTCATTGAGACTGCTGATGTGGAATATTAAACTCAAAGTGGGGGTGGGCTTACCTGGGGGCTTGGCGTCTTCCTTGGGGGAGGTCTGCAGGAGGAATTCACTTTAGTCCACTTGACACACATGCAAAGGAGATAAGAAGAAAGACGCTCACGTGTGCACGTTTCAGCTGGCGTGCTGGGCTTCCTCCTTGAGGGGACGTCTTCCTCACCGGCGGAGGGGGAGGGTTTGCGGCTTGGGGCAAAGCCTGCGGCATCGGAGGGACAGGGGGCATAGGGGGCCCTCGCTCCTTTTCCTGCATCTGCTGCGGGATGGGCTTGTTGCCATGGGAATAGAGGTCCAGGATCTGATGGCAGATGTCTAGGAGACAAAGTGGACAATCAGCAGCAGGACAAACGTTTAGGACTGGGCCCAGGATACATTTTGCTGGATGACATTTCATCCCACTTACTGACAATTAATGACATCATTGTTGGCGTCATACGGAGAGCTATTTTTGCACTGATGGAGTAATTAAGATAATATAATTAGGGATGTAATAATGTCAACATCTCAGGGTACAATATTGTCACATATTAAGGACATGGTACAATACTATTGTGGAATTGTCCAAAAAAAGGAGTACGATAAACACACTTAGTGTACCGTATTTTTTGGATTATAAGTCGCTCCGGAGTATAAATCGCACCAGACGAAAATGCATAACAAAGAAGGAAAAAAACATAAGTCGCACTAGAGTATAAGTCGCATTTTTTGGGGAAATGTATTTGATAAAACCCAACACCAAGAATAGATATTTGAAAGGCAATTTAAAATAAATAAAGAATAGTGAACAACAGGCTGAATAAGTGTACGTTATATGACGCATAAATAACCAACTGAGAACGTGCCTGGTATGTTAACGTAACATATTATGGTAAGAGTCATTCAAATAACTATAACATATAGAACATGCTATACGTTTACCAAACAATCTGTCACTCCTAATCGCTAAATCCCATGAAAACTTCTTCCTCGGTGTCGCTTTTTAACAACTCTGCCAACTCCAAAGGTAGACAATGCGCCGCTTCCTCTTCTATCGGTACTCGCTTATGTCAGAGTCCCGCCTCCGCCAAATTTTTATAGGTTGACGTGTGTGTGTGACTATTGCTGATATACGCCTAGTCTCTTACTTAGGCCCTTAAATTCCCTAAGGAACATAGTCCATTGATGAAACTCCTCCATCCCCTTCGGTCTTGTGCCCTCCGCTCCAGTTGTTGCCATGACAGCCTTTGCACCTTCATCTCACGCTCTGTGGTTCTTCTCAAGGTGGCTCGAGGCCTTCCTCTCTTCCTCTTGCCTTGCGGGTTCCATGTTAGAGCATGTTTTGTGATTGATCTATTGTGTCTATGCAGTGTGGGACCAATCCAGTTCCATTTCCTCCTCCTGATGTGTTTCTATTGTGTCTTGTCTAGTGAGGTCCCACAGGTTGGCATTGGAGATGGTGTTGGTGTTAGGCTCTTAACGTGAATGTGATAAATAATAGTATTTGATATTTTACGGTAATGTGTAATGTGTTAATTTCACACATAAGTCGCACCCCCGGCCAAACTATGAAAAAAACTGCGATTTATAATCCGAAAAATACGGTAATTGAAGACAAACATAATGTGCAAATCATATTTATGACTCGTAACATGTATTTTTAAGTGCAAAGAATTGTGCACAAACATCCACTGTCAAGCAAATATCTGACAATTTAACATGATTATGCAAATACTTTAAAAACTGATGTTGAGCTTTGCTGGCTTAAAATATATTTTCTGGGTGATGGTTTATCAAGTTGCTTCTCATATTTCCAACGGTGTGCAGAGTCCACGCTCTGAACGAATGCTTGCCTCAGCAGCTGTGCACCGTGACCTGCTTTGTGTGTCGCCTTGGAAACGCTTTGATACACAGACCTCCGCCAAAGAAGTTATGTTGTTGTCAGATTTTGTCATCAACTTAACTCAAAATGGTACGGATGGGCTTCGATCACATGTTCAGGAAATGTCCATAAAAACAATTCCTCTTATCTCCTCCGATCACACTTCTCACAAATGAGTCCTTTTCTCCCACTTTACTGCGTTCCGCGGTTCCGCTGCACAGAGGATTTATGGAAGATGTTTATTTTTAGACCGGCCAATGCAAAAGCACCAGAACAAAACTACACTAAGTTTTCGTTTCATACAGTCAGACGTCAATGCATTATTGTGATGATTTTGCAAGCGCAATAAGAGGCATGTGAAATGTCCACAAAAACCCACGTTTTTAAACATTTATTTTCAAGTCAAAAAATATCACTTCTGCGTTTTTTTTATTAAATATTGTAGCGCGTAAGGCGGGAGTCAAATGAGTATAAAGAGATGGAGCTAATTGTTTTAATGACATTCAGACTTTGTTTTCTTATCAGCAATCCAACAGTATCTATACATCCGTGGCTTCTCAACGCAACAACAGACAACACAGGAAATGTGTCACATAAAAAAAACATCCAACAAGAACTCTTAACAAAAGTTTTGTGGGTGAATTATGTTAAGCCACTACAATATCAAAAAATAGGATCCAAACAAAATTGGTTGAACGTTTGCCTCAGCCACAGGTGCTCGCTGTTCCTCTTGCCTAAACGCCGCACCAAATTGTAGGATAAGGCGCTAAAACAAACTCGCCAGTTAGCATCATCAAGCTTGTTTACTCGTTGTCGCCTGCGTTCACTCTGCGAGACCCAACTTTGCTGCTAATCATATTTAGATGATTACAATCCAAACACTGTTAGTTCCGAACTAGTTGTAGTTCTAGAACATGTGTTAGTAGCCAGCGAGAAGGTATATTTTTGATGTAACGGATGTAAACAGAGGTCACAACACCAGATGTATATTACCCGAGCGGGTGTGGCTACAGGATAGAGTTGCCAAATGGAAAACGTTTTGCATGAATGGTAAAGAATTTTACATTACATTATCAATGATAATAATGATAGTAAATTATCTACTCAAAAATCTGTGGTACATTACATGGGACATGCAAGAATCACAAGAGGTTTTATTTTGGGACTGGCGTGGCAGCACTTTGTGTCGATAGAAAATGTCCTCTTTTTTCTCAAAGTGTGCTCACATGCCTGAATACTGCAGTATCTACTAGGGCTGCAACTAACAACTCATTTGATAATCGATTAATCTGTCGATTATTACTTCGAATAATCGATCAATAATCGGATAAAAGAGAAACTACATTTCTATCCTTTCCAGTATTTTATTGAAAGAAAACCAGCATACTGGCACCATGCTTATTTTGATTATTGTTTCTCAGCTGTTTGTAAATGTTGCAGTTTATAAATAAAGGTTTATTAAAAAAAATAATAATAAAAAAATAAAAAATAAATAAATAAATAAGTAGCCTCTGCGCATGCGCATAGCATAGATCCAACGAATCGATGACTAAATTAACCGCCAACTATTTTTATAATCGATTTTAATAGATTTGATCAATTAGTTGTTGCAGCCCTAATATCTACCATACCTTTACACCCCTAATACCGTATTTTCCGCACTATAAGGCGCACCTAAAAACCACAATTTTTCTCAAAAGCTGACAGTGCGCCTTATAACCCGGTGCGCTTTATTACGATTCATTTTCATAAAGTTTCGATCTCGCAACTTCGGTAAACAGCCGCCATCTTTTTTCCCGGTAGAACAGGAAGCGCTTCTTCTTCTACGCAAGCAACCGCCAAGGAAAGCACCCGCCCCCATAGAACAGGAAGCGCTTCTTCTTCTACTGTAAGCAACCACCCGCCCCCGGAAGAAGAAGAAAAAACGCGCGGATATCACCGTACGTTTCATTTCCTGTTTACATCTGTAAAGACCACAAAATGGCTCCTACTAAGCGACAAGGATCCGGTTCATAAAAAGACGCAATCTCTCCATCCGCACACGGATTACTACCGTATTTCACAGCAACTGATATTCCTGTGAACCGCACTGTGGAACGGGAGCACGTACGGTGAATATTCGCACCACAGGGAATGAGAAGTCATCCTTCACTGTGGTTCTAGCTTGCCATGCTAACTTCCACCCATGGTGATATTCAAAAGGAAGACCTTGCCAAAAGAGACCTTTCCAGCCGGCGTCATCATAAAAGCTAACTCGAAGGGATGGATGGATGAAGAAAAGATGAGCGAGTGGTTAAGGGAAGTTTACGCGAAGAGGCCGGGTGGCTTTTTTCACACAGCTCCGAAGGCGAACACACCTTCACTAAGACGGGCAGACAGCGCCGGACGACATACGCCAACATTTGCCAGTGGATCGTAAATGCCTGGGCAGATATTTCGGTCACAACTGTGGTCCGAGCTTTCCGGAAGGCAGGATTCACAGAACTGCTGCACAACAACAGCGACACTGAATCCGATGACTTCGACGAGACGGAGCCGGCCATTTTTGGATCCCACGCTTGCGCAACTTTTCAATTCGGACACCGAAGACGAAGAATTCGAAGGATTTACGAATGAAGAATAACTTCAGAAGGTGAGCGCTATGTTTATTTTGTGTGTTGTGACATTAACGTTCGAGCAACATTATGTTGCTATTGCTCTACACCATTTTGAATTTTACTATGTTTGTGATTGCACATTTGCGTACATTTTGGGACAGAGTTGTTAGAACGCTGGTTTTCAATATATTATTAAAGTTTGACTGAACTATCTGACTGTTTTTTTGACATTCCCTTTAGCGCAGCGTAGGCGCGGCTTATAATCCGGGGCGGCTTATTGGTGGACAAAGTTATGAAATATGTAATTCATTGAAGGTGCGGCTAATAATCCGGTGCGCCTTATAGTGCGGAAAATACGGTAAGTGTTCCTTTCAAACACAATTAACTTTGATTTTTCATTAGTGTTGTTACAACTGTCATTGGAAGGTCAATCATTTCTTATTGTTCTAAATGTTCTAACCACTAGGCCACCTACTCAGTGGCCTAGTGGTTAGAGTGTCCGTCCTGAGATCGGTAGGTTGTTGCCTTCCGAGTCATACCAAAGACTATAAAAATGGGACCCATTACCTCCCTGCTTGGCACTCAGCATCAAGGGTTGGAATTGGGGGTTAAATCACCAAAATGATTCCCGGGCGCAGCCACCGCTGCTGCCCACTGCTCCCCATTGCTCCCCTCACCTCCCAGGGGGTGATCAAGGGTGATGGGTCAAATGCAGAGAATAATCTCGCCACACCTAGTGTGTGTGTGACAATCATTGGTACTTTAACTTTAACTTTAAACATACAAAAACAAAGCACTCAATCTCTGTTAGCAAAAACTACACTTCAATAAATATTAAACATTTTGAAGTGACGTTTTTTCTCCAGTTGAGTGGGTTTTTTTTTTTCACCTTCCAACAAATTCTGCGGATTTGCTCGTTTGTTTTTCCATTTGCTCATTTTATTGATGAGCTCATCTTGCTCTCTAGTTGATTATTATACACACTAGAACTATTCCCACACAGGACATTTGGCTTTGCAGTCATCTTTTATTCCTTGCTGTGCTTCTCGCTAGCGAGGCTCTCTGTCCGTGCATTTTGTGTGTTTAAGCTAGCAGACTCGCCTCTGCACACAGAGACAAAGATTGTGAATGACTGACAGGACGATTCACTCTGTTCATTTAGCTCCGCTATTGAACAAACACAGGTGCTGAGAGCAATGCACATAGTGGAAAAGTTATGGAGTTAATTTTCATTTATGGTTAAATTATTTTATTTATTGACTATCGGCCCTGGCCTACAAACAGGACGACAGCAATCAGACAGTGGTACCTTCCAGCAGCTCCACAGGGACATCCTGGACAAACTGCTCCCACCAGCGGCGTGACGACTGCTTGGCGGTCCACTCCTGGATGTCAAACTTGCAGAGGCGACCAGCGAGGTACATGACGGCCACCGCGATGATCTCTGGCTCCCACTGCAGTGACAGCATGGTGCACAAACTGACGGGGGGCGGGACAAAACAGCGTCAATCACAGACGACATGAGGCATGTCCAGTCAGCTGACCAAGCGGGCTCACCTGTCGTTGACGAAGGTCCAGGCCATTTGAAGCACCTTGCACACTTTGTTCTTCTCTCCTTTAAAGCAAAACGTAATCACTCACTTCCCTCCAACCCCAAATAAAAATCTTACCTTTGAGCTGCTTGACATAGCGCAGAAGGAACATGTAAGGATGCTCCACCTGCAGGTCGAACTTGATCGTTTGGAGGAGAATTCTCTCCAACACCATCACTTCCTCCTGTGGGACACATACTCATGAGAATAACACTGCTTGGCTTTGTTTTACACTTGTGTGACAAGTAGGATGGAAGTTGTACGAGAGCCACAGTTTGACCCAGTTTGTCTGATGAGTAAAAAAGTCAAAATGCGCACCTTTGGGTCGTCTCCAAACTGAGCAAACTGCACGTCGTTGAGCAAACTGCGTGCAGTCTTGATGATATCTTTGCACTTTTTGGGCGTTTCCTCCACTTTGCCCGCCAGGAAGAGACAACAAGCACCGGTCACCTGACAAGAGAAATAAAACATGACTAAAAGATGACAATATTTATCGTTTTGAAGAAAGCTTTTTTGGGGGCAAAACACATTCAGGAGTTGGTTTTATTTTTAAATAGTCAGAAGAATATCTGTCTGGCCATTGAACTGCACATTAGGTGCTTTGTGCGCACATCACTCGCAGGTAGCAAACTGCTGGCCTTGGCACCCCCCAGTATCTACAGGAAGGCGGGGGAGAGATGCCGCTCTCCTTCATCGGACTTCCACAGCCCACACGTGTGTATGTCCAAGCAGAAGCAGACTCAACTGTTAATCATGGATGCAAAGACGTGACAAAAAAGCACCAAAGACACACTGGATTGCTTCCCCCAGCAGCAAGACGCCACTGTGATACGGATGGGCGATATGGTCTAACATTTTTATCACAATATATATTGCATCTTCTTGACATAACGATTTATATCACAATATATTATTTTGTATGTAAATTATAGAACCATTTCAAAAGGGGTTACAAAGGCTCGTAATGTGATTGCTGACATATAAGTGCGTTATTTGCGGTTGTATTACTTTCCTAAAACTATTATTAATATATTTGTTAATATCAGGTTGCTTTCTTCTTAAACTTCTTAAACCTACTCAGTGGCCTAGTGGTTAGAGTGTCCGCCCTGAGATCGGTAGGTTGTGAGTTCAAACCCCGGCCGAGTCATACCAAAGACTATAAAAATGGGACCCATTACCTCCCTGCTTGGCACTCAGCATCAAGGGTTGGAATTGGGGGTTAAATCACCAAAAAGATTCCCGGGCGCGGCCACCGCTGCTGCCCACTGCTCCCCTCACCTCCCAGGGGGTGATCAAGGGTGATGGGTCAAATGCAGAGAATAATATCGCCACACCTAGTGTGTGTGTGACAATCATTGGTACTTTAACTTTACTTGTTTCTATGTGCCCTTATTTTAAAATGAAATAAGCACTTATTCTTCTGTAGTGTCAATATTTGTTTGTATATTATTTTTGGGTGATACTACAAAAAGATATCGATCGATCCGACACCAAGTAGTTACAGTTAACTAATATTAAAAAAATACTTACAATTTATAAGGTCATTAAATAAAGAACTTTTTAATCAAAATTAGACAAACAGGATGGTGGTGTAACAATATCAACTAAACATTTAAATGATTTCCTTTTTTTACATGCAATATATTAAGTAGAACAATTTCAGTAATAATTAAATACATCAAATTACTTAGGTTTTTCCCTCAAAGTCCTTTGGTTTACATTCATGAGCTGTAGTTCAGCAGTTAGCATGGTTAATTTTAATGTATGCCATGTAGTACGTTTAGCTATTCCTCCTCCTTCAGTGAAAATGTTACGTGTAAAAAAAATTACACAGCTATAAGGTGTTATCAACATGCATTATCGCGATACGACAATATATTAAAAGCGCTTTACACTGCTAAATTTATATCACTTATACGGTATATCATCTACATTGCTCAATGGCTACACTGCAAGTGGCCCAAATCACAGACACACTTGAAGACCCTGCAAAGCTCCTAAAATAAGACTTAATTACATTTACTTTATTTTGACATTTAGAATTTTTCAATAAAAGTTTTTATTTGTGGAAACATTTAAAAGTTCATGTGAAATGCAGTTATAAAAGAGCTGAGCACATCTGCATTGTTTTGTGAGCCAGGCAAATTAAAAAAACATGATTCCTTGTCTAATCCTATATACAATGTCATAGTACAATAGTGTTCTTAAAAGCAAGGATGCTGCCAGGAATTCTGGGAATCATGACAAACTCCAACACCTGCCAATCAGAGGTATTGCAAGGCACCCCTTGCTTAAAATTAATGTTAAAATATTGTCTTGTAAAATCATATTGTGTCCAGTCACACAAGATGAGTGTATGGTCATTTGCATTTGGGATGTAACGATTAAACCACAGTAACATTCCCGAAGGTTAGCATTACTTTACTTATTTCAACTGATTGAAAATCTGTGATTGATACCCACTATTTGATAAACTGATGGACTCTTGTGTTAAAGTTAGCTCACTTGCTAGCTAATTTAAATGTTAACAGAGAGACATTAACATCTTTCTCCATTAAGAAAGGTCATACCCCAATCTAAACTTGTATAAACAAATGACTGCCTAAAAAACTAAGATTCAGTATTGACATTGAACATCAAGCCTGTGCTGTCTATTCACAAGGTGATCGATATAAACTCCAGTGTTGCGTTGAAACAGACAGCGGTGTCTCAAACCGGAAGTGAACTTACGAAACGACACATAACCCCGAAGGGAAGCGAAGTAAGCACCAAATTTGAATTTAATTAAAAAAACATTATAAAACTTTTACAAATTAAAATGGAAGATTTTACATATTCAAACACACCAGAAAATATGGCTCTTATGAAGCCAAAACAATATGAAATGTTTATTCTACCAATAAAGTATATTGTGGGTCTATTTATTTTAGTTACTTAAAAAAAAAACTTGGTTGAAAGATTTCAGTGTGCTCTTAATTGCTTTTAGAGCATAAGCAACAATATCGCGATAATGATAACCGTGATAATTTTTCTCACAATGACTTTGATATGAAATGTTTATATTGTTACATCTTAATTTGCATACATGGCACCACCCTTTTCAAAAAATACACATGTGAGGTGAACTTACATATCTTGGGAACTGTTTGAAGGAGTGGAACATGTAGAAGCGGTGGAAGTAGATGATGCCCGTCGCCAGCGTGTCGTAGTGTCTGCCGCTAGTCAAGGGAATCACCTGGGCGGTCATGTGAGTTTCACAAACATAAAGCAATCATAAAGGATACAGGCCAAGCCGTGTGCCCACATCGAATATGAAGCGAGCCCCCTCTCTGCGGTAGCGGGCCTCCGTGCCAGGGTCCAGACCTTCAGACTGGGAGGGGGTGTGGGCTAAGTCCTTCTTGTCCCAGTACCAGCACGGCTTGATGTGGTCCAACATGGCCTGGCCTGTCGTGGACAGGTCTTTGAACTCCTTCATTTGCTGAGGGGAGGCGATGACGCAGGACGGGCCCGCAGTGCCAACCTGCTGCGTCAAAACACATGAAAAGACTCGTAAACCACAATTCTATTTCATCCACAAATTATATATCACTTCATGTTTCTTCATTAAAAAAGGTACAAAAATTGTATTAAGTTTTAAACACAGTCCACAACATAAATACCGCATAAAGTACTAAAGAATACACAAGCAAGAAACATGTTACAGCTATTCAGTTTATTATAATGAACATTTGTCCCTCAGAGGGCGGGTCGATATATCGATATACTCAATATATCGCGGGTTTGTCTCTGTGCGATATAGAAAATGACTATATCGTGATATTCGAGCATACGTTCTAACGCAGTTGCTTTTAGCTGCGGGCATCAGACTACATGCGTTTCCCACTCTTTCTTGTCTCTCCTTCTCACAGACTTAAAACAAGCGTACCTTCTTACATACATCACATACTGTCACGTGAGCAACGCCACACGCTCCCGCGGAGCAGACATGTAGCGACATGGTAACGTTAGCTGTGATGCTAACGGTGCGGTGCGAGTGGTAATACGAGAGAGAGAAGGTGCGAATCTGGTAACAAATGAAGGAAGAATTAATTCCCAAGAAAAACAGCACGGGGTCCATCGTCTGGCGGTGGTTTGGCTTCAAGCGGGAAGATGTTGAACAAGTATGCGGCAAAAGTGTTGCTACACAAAGTAGCAGCACTGCTAATCAGAATCAGAATCAGCTTTATTGTCATTACGCAAGGTAACGAGATTGAGGCCATTCCATACAGTGTGATGTGTGCATGCTAGAAAAACAATGTGCAAATATATAAAAATTTAAAAAATGTAGAAGTGCAATGAATATGGTGTGAAATGAATATATACATGAAAAAACAAAACAAAAACAGGGTGGTTGGTGGAATGGGTTATTGCACCGAAGAGAAGGCAGTTATGAGGGACAATGGGGCAGTCCGTTCAGGATGGTTATGGCCCTGGGGAAGAAGCTGTTCTTTAGCCTGTTTGTTTTGGTTTTAATGCACCTGTAGCGCTTCCCAGAGGGCAGCAGGTGGAACAGGTCAGAGCCAGGGTGGGTGCTGTCTTTGATGATGGCACTGGCTCTGTTGAGGCAGCGGGAGGTGTAGATGTCCGTCAGAGAGGGGAGAGGGCGGCCGATGATCTTCTGAGCCGTCTTGACCACTCTTTGCAGCCTCTCCCTGTCTGCTGCAGTGCAGCTGCCGTACCATACCGTAATACAGTAGGTCAGCAGGCTCTCGATGGACGAGCGGTAGAAGGTCAGCAGCAGGTCAGGCTTCAGGTTGTACTTCCCGAGGACTCTAAGGAAGTGTAGCCGCTGCTGAGCCTTCTTGATGATTGATGTGGTGTTGACTGTCCAGGAGAAGTCATTAGAGATGTGGACTCCAAGGTACCTGAAGGTGTGGACCCTCTCTACACGCTCGCCGTTGATGTAGAGGGGGGCAGGGTCGGTGCTGCTCCTCCTGAAGTCGACGATGATCTCTCTGGTCTTGCTGGTGTTGAGAGCGAGGTTGTTCTCCGAAGACCAGGCCGTCAGCTTCAGGACCTCCTCTCTGTAGGCAGCCTCGTCACCCCTGGAGATGAGCCCGACCACTGTGGTATCGTCGGCGAACTTGACGGTAAGGTTGTCACTGTGGGCCGGACTGCAGTCATGGGTGTAAAGGCAGTAGAGGAGGGGGCTCAGCACACAGCCCTGTGGGGAGCCGATGCTCAGCGTGCGGGAGGATGAGAGGTGCGGGCCAAGTCTCACATTCTGGGGTCGGTCCGTTAGGAAGTCCCTTATCCAGGCGTTTGTGAGAGGGGGGAGGCCAAGAGTGTCCAGTTTATTGCAGAGTCTGTCCGGGATTATTGTATTGAAGGCAGAGCTATAGTCCACAGAGAGCATCCGGACGTAGCTCTGCTGCTGCTCCAGGTGGTTCAGAGCAGAGTTGAGAGCAACAGCGATGGCGTCCTCTGTGGACCTGTTCGCCCGGTATGCGATCTGGTGGGGGTCGAAGTCTGGAGGGATATGGTCCTTGATGTGCTGGAGAACAAGTCGCTCGAAGCACTTCATGATTACCGGAGTGAGGGCCACTGGTCGGTAATCATTCAGGCTGGTGATGGGAGACTTCTTCGGCACCGGGATTATTGTAGATGACTTCAGGCAGGATGGGATGACTGCCTGAGCCAGGGAGAGGTTGAAGATCCTGGTGAGGGGGGGAGCGAGCTGGTGGGCGCACGTACTGAGCACCTTTCCAGGTACTCCGTCTGGTCCGGTAGCCTTCCTGGGGTTCACAGCCAGGAGCACTCGTCTGACACTGTGCTCCTGTACAGTGAGTGGAGTGGCGCCGGAGCCCGGTGGGGGCGGGGGCAGGGCTGGAGCAGATGAGTGTCGCTGGGGGGTTTCGAAACGGGCAAAGAAACAGTTAAGCTCCTCTGCCAGTGTCGCACTCTGATCCGCAGTTGTCATATTGCAGCCTCTGAAGTTCGTGATGTCATGAATGCCCCGCCACACCTCCCGTGAGTTTTTGCTGGACAGATGGGACTCTATGCACCTCCTGTGGTCCGCCTTTGCTTTTTTAATCCCTCTCTTCAGGTCGGCTCTAGCAACACTGTACAGTGCCCTGTCCCCTGACCTGAAGGCTGCGTCGCGGGCCCTGAGGAGTGTGCGGACCTGGCTGGTCATCCAGGGTTTCTTGTTGGGGTAAACCCGGATGGTTTTTTCCACAGTCACATTCCCGATGCAGAACTTTATGTAGTAGCACCATTAGAAAAGTCACATTCAAGAGTATGAAGAGTGCTTGAAACTCCGCATGTCAACATCTCCGGCCGGTGCCACACCAACAAAATGCCGAAGCAACTATTTCCAGATCAACGCCGTATGAAACAAATAGTAAACAGAAGGAGATAACGTCCGCAGAAACCTACCACATAGCGAAGGACGTACACTATTTGATTTCCTATTATGCAGATCATTTTTATTTGACAGTTATTGAAATATCTTGTGTGACATCATGCACAAAAGTGCACTTTATTTGTTTTAAACTATTGTAGTGGCGTTCTGTACAAAAAGTGCACTTTAATTTAGTGTTGTTTTGATATGTCATCTTAGTGACATCATGCACAAAAGTGCACTCATAGCTTGTTTTAAAATGTCTCTGACAATCTTGCACTTTCTGTTTTGGAAATGACATGAATGTTTGTGCCACTGCTTAATAACTGTTTAAAAAATACATCCATCCATCCATCCATCCATCCATCCATCCATTTTCTACCGCTTATTCCCTTTGGGGTCGCGGGGGGCGCTGGAGCCTATCTCAGCTACAATCGGGCGGAAGGCGGGGTACACCCTGGACAAGTCGCCACAGTTTTGGTAAATTGACTTAGTTGTGATTTCCCTCTCTGCATGAAAGTTTAAAATGAGCATATATTAATGCAGTAAGAACAAGAATGTTTTAATGTAGACACATAGAATCATCATACTGCTATGATTATATGCATCAAGTGTTCATTCAAGGCTAAGGCAAAATATCGAGATATATATCATGTATCGTGACATGGCCTAAAAATATTGAGATATTAATAAAAGGCCATAGCGCCCAGCCCTAGTCCCTTTACAGGTTGATCTAAGAGGCAAACATATTCAAAACATATTACATAGATGAACATTATTACAATGTAAAATTCCAAGGTTAAGTGCCAGAGCGGTTGTTAAACCATGTAAACCACTAAGTGCCACAAATGTACCTTGCACACACAAGACAATAGCTAAAATACATACTTCACACGTGCACTACCTCTTCCTCATTCACCTATTCAGTGTTACATTAGTGTCAATAACTTCATGTTAAATGCAAGCATAGAAATATTTGGTCACTGCATGACTGCAAGCTAATCCACGCTAACATGCTATTTAGGCTAGCTGTATGTATATATTGAATCATTATGCCTCATTTGTAAGTAAACGTTACCCAGCTTGCAAAGATTGTAATAAATCTATTAAAAGAAGACAGCCTGGTGTTTCCTTTAACTTGGACACACACATCTATACCTTTGGCCATTAAAAGCCAGTCATTTCCAAGAGTTATCTCGCCTTCTGAGAAGCTTCTGATTGAATCATGTTTTCCTATGTTGTAAAAATGTGTAGAATATTACATTTCAGTCAACGAAGACTTGTGTCAGCCTGCGACACAGTAATTTTGATAGTAGGCTATTACAGCTAACATAGACACTTACATCATGTGTTTCCTTCATTATAACACTTATATAAGGCTTTTCACAAATGTATTAAAATGGAAAAAGATGAGGGGAAAAAAAATACTAATTTTGGCGGTCCTTGAACTCACCGTAGTTGTGTGGACTGTGACGCAACAGTTTACATGTACAACTTTCTCCGACGCTGCCTCAGAAAGACGTGTTTTATGTCACTCCTTTGTCTCATTTTGTCCAAACTTAGTATTCTGTGCGTGAATGCACAAATGTGTGCTTTGTTGATGTTAACTTGTTGGAGTGCTAATCAGGCATATTTGGTCACTGCATGACTGCAAGCTAATCAATGCTAACATGCTATTTAGGCTAGCTGTATGTACATATTGAATCATTATGCCTCATTTGTAAGTATATTTGAGCTCATTTAATTTCTTTTACATATGTCCTCTGTGTATTTCATTTCTATTTGCATGTCTCATGAGACATTATCTGTATGTGATATTGGCTGCAGTTCTGATGGTTGTTTGTGTGCCATGCTGTTCCAGACCACAGCAAACGTTACGCAGCTTGCAACGATTGTAATAAATCTATTAGAAGAAGACAGCCTGGCATTTCCTTTAACTTGGTCACACACATCTATACCTTTGACTATTAAAAGCCAGTCATTTCCAGGAGTTATCTCGCCTTCTGAGAAGCTTCTGATTTACTAATATTTTCCTATGTTGTAAAAATGTGTAGAATAAATATTACATTTCGACATTTCTGTCAACGAAGACTTGCGTCAGCCTGCGACACATAGTCATTTTGATAGTAGGCTATTACAGCTAATATATAATTCGGGTTGCCGACCCCTGGTCTAATGGGTGAGCGCATCATATCGAAACTGTTGGCGTTTTATGTTGGCTAGGGGCAATTTGTTCACTTTATATCCTATAACACAGTTATTGACACCAGCAAGGTGTTAAATAAAAACAAGTATCTAGCAACCTATCCGCCTTTAGCAAACGAGCCAGTTAGCTAGCGAGCAAAGCGTCACTTAAACAGAAAACTCGAAGCAGCCTCGAAAAGTCAAAAACGCTCACATTTTCTTGCTCGTTCGCCGATGTCTTACCTTTAACATGACGCCGTCGGTTAACAAGTGCGTCCAGACGCCTGCGAAACTAAACCAAGTTGATTGAAGAGCGTTAGCTAGCAAGTGGAGTCCATTGTAACGAGGACGCAGACATTGTGGGTCGTGAATACTAGTGCGCATGCGTCTGACGTCACGTCACCATGTAGGGCACGTGGTAAGCAAGCTTAGTGTTGGGGAAAAATTATGCAAAATATCACATTTTTCATACATATGATATTTTGTATAATTTTTGTATACATAATTATATGAATATATAAAAATGAATTTTGCTACTACTTATACTTTAACATTTACAAAAATATTATCGATCGTGGAGACTGCATTATTTATATGGTTTTTTTTTTTTACTGCCAGTAAAAGCCGCTAGAGGGAGCCAAATAACTAATTGTCAATCAAGGGCAGCACAGAAAAGTATTTATCATGAATCAACTAAGATCAGGTACCCTTGAACACTCAAAATGTATTGTTTTCTGGACAAACCGCCTCCACTCGGACAAGAAAGTGTGAAATTAATCACAAATATTCCTTGAAAAATGAATACGTACTAAATTTGAATGCCAAAAAAGCAACAAGAAAATATGGACTGACTCATTCAGCTGTCAGGGCGGCTCGCCTTTCAATTTTTTTTTTTTTAAATCGATAAAGCTAAATAAAGTGCTTGAACACAACCTGTCCACTCGTGTCAACTGTAAAAAGTTCATTCGTGTTCACCTCTGAGACGCACCGGCGGTGAATCATTTAGGTTTATATTAAAAAGTGGAATCTGCATGCATTATAAATTCATCCGTGCTCGGACAAATCCTCTTAACGGTGGGAGGAATTGTCAGGATGTGTCCCGTGGAAAAGTAAGAGCCCGTGTCTGCTTGTATCGCCCTGAGCAAGGCAGCGTCTCAATCTGTCACTCACTACAACACACACACATGCGCGCGCACGCACACGCGCACGTACGCACATTCATATACTCCTCAGTAAATCATGGTATAAATAATAAATCGTACTTTCTTTATTAATATTAAACATTGCATAATGAAGCCACACAATCTCCATATTAACATGAGCGCTCCTCCTGTGGACCTCTCATTGTTTGTCACGCTCTGCATCAAAATGGATGCAGAGCGTGACCTTTGAACCCACAGCTCTATGGACCACACCAGCACCAAGTAACCCCCCCCCCCCCCCCCCCCCAGCCTTCTATCTCATAAAAAGTGCATTATATGTGGCGTTACCACTCATATATGCTGACCTATTTAGAGACAACGATGTCAGAGGACAATTATTCAGCCAACAGGAAGTGCATCCCGAAATTCTATTATTTTATTTCTGATTATATTTTATTGGAAGCTGTATAATTTGGAAACCATCATGTCCAGTGAGCATCAAAGGATTTGCTTTTTCTTTGGCTTGTGTTTTTTGAAACACTTAAACACAGAACATCAAGTGAATCAAGCTGTACCCTTTCCTGTTAAGAGTGCTAAACTTCTTTTTACACTTGTGAAACAGTTGATGTTGAAAACAAAAATACAATGCAACTCGTCAGGCCTTCATTTGTCATTCAAGTTCAGAGTGGCGTCTTTTAATGTTTTCATAATAAGTGGTTGCTTAATTCTTTTTTACACTTGAACAAGTTAAAAATGTTTCAAACAAATGAATATACAGTTGCATCATGCAATAAAGTTAAGACTTGCTATGAACAGCTAACTTATTTTTACAATTGTGACAGTAATACAAGTTACAATGCGACTTAAATCCTTGCTTGTACACTGAGTAAATCATTTTGATGGACACAATTAGATTTTTTTTAAATTTACATTTCCTATTGGGGCAACATAAAATACAAAGAGAAAGTACTTTAACTTCTTTTTATACTTGCATGCCAGTTAAAACTTGTTACAATACAGCACATCTGGAACGTATTCACAACGCTTCGCTGACAATGTAAAAAAGTTTTTTGTTAGAAAGTTTTGCAAATTAGTTCAAAGTAAAATACTAAGAAATCACATGTACGTAAGTAGTCACAGTCTTTGCCATGAAGCTCAAACATGAGCTCAGGTGCATCCTGTTTTTAACTGATCACCATTGAGATGTTCCCACAGCTTAATTGTGTGATTAATTCAGTTGTTCGAACATGATTTGGAAAGGCAAACACCTGTCTATATATAAGGTCTTGGCAGTGCATGGCAGAGCACAAACCGAGAATGAAGTCAAAAGAGTTGTCTGTAGACCTCGGAGACAAGATTGTGTCGAGGCACAAATCTGGGTAAGGGTACAGAAAAATATCTGCTGCCTTGAAGGTCCCAATGAGCATTGTGGCGGAAATTATCCATGAATGGAGGAAGTTGGAACCACCAGGAGTCTTCCGAGAGATGGCCGGCAGTCTAAACTGAGCGATCTGGGTAGAAGAGCTCTAGTTAGGGAGGTCACCAAGAACTTGATGGTCACTCTATTGGAGCTGCAGCATTCCTTTTTGAAGAGAGGAGAAACTCCCAAAAGGACAACCATCTCTACAGTTATCCACCAATCAGGCCTGTATGCATAAAATGACTAGATGGAAGCCATTCTTTCGTAAAAGGTTGCTAAAATGTACCCGGAAGACTCTCAGACCATGAGAAAAAAATGTATCTGGTCTGATAAGCCAACGATTGAACTCTTCTGCGTAAATACCAGGTTTCGTGTTTGGAGGAAATAGCACCGCTTATCACCAGGCCAATACCATCCCCACAGTGAAGGATGGTGGTGGCAGCATCATGCTGTGGGGATGGTTTTCAGTGGCAAGAACTGGGAGACTAATCAAGATAGAGAGAAAGATGAATGCAGCAATGTACAGAGACATCCTGGATTAAAACCTGCTCCAGACTGCTCTCGAACTCAGACCAGGGCGACAGTTCATCTTTTAGCAGAACAACGACTCTAAGCACACAGCAAATATATCAAAATAATGGCTTCAGAACAACTCTAAATGTCCTTGAGTGGCCCCGCTAAAACCCAAACTTGTATCCCATTGAACATCTTTGGAGGGATCTGAAAATGGCTGCACACCGACGCTTCCCAACCAACCTGATGGAGCTTGAGAGGTAATGCAAAGAGAAATGGGCAAAGAGGAACGGGTGAAACTGCCCAAAAATTGGTGTGCCAAGCTTGTGGCATTGTTTTCAAAAAGACTTGAGGCTGTAATTGCTGCCAAAGGTGTATCAACAAAGTATTGAGCAAAGGTTGTAAATACTTTTGTACATGTGTTTTTTTATTTTTATAAAAATTCTAAAAAAATAAAAAACAATTTCACATAGTCATTATGGAGTATTGTTTGTAGAATTTTGAGGACAAAAATTAGTTTATTCCATTTTGGAAAAAGGCTGTAACATGACAAAATGTGGAAAAAGTGAAGCACGCTGTGAATACTTTCCGGATGCACTGTATGTTATGCTATGTAAATATGAATATCAACAATTTTTGTTGATGGTTAAATGATTTCCAATATGGACAAAGGTTTTAAGACGGCCACAGTTTGACCCTGGAACTGAAAAATTGCTATTTACATGATTTCTCGTTTAAAAATTGTTGAAAAATCACAATTTATGTCTTTATAGTTAGAGTTAAGACTTAGTGTTTCGTTTTTTGCATCTTAAGATCACAGGTAACGTAAAGTACGCTGATAGCGTATATAAAAGATGATGGCGACATTTTCTATTTCCTTTTTCCGAAAACCCAAACAACTCAGAGGTCGACTGTCCTTCCCAGACCAGATATTGTTCAACCTTAGAGGTTCTGTATAGTTGTCGACCTAAACTTTCTTTTGTGGTGTTTTTGTTTCGTGTAAATACCCGGCGGTGCGTTCAGGTAGCGCCCATTAGGAGGTATGTCCCCTCAGAGGCAACACTTTGGACTTAAAACATTTCTCGTGTCCATAAACAGATCCTTGGCGGCGCTTTGCGGATACAAGCTATAATGGAGACATTGATGTATTATTGACAGCACCCATGGGTGAGGATCAAGGGGGGCTGGCAAGAGAGTGTGTGAACTCTGGGTAATGTTTTTCTTTTAGCATGCGCTGTAGCAACAAGGGTTAAAAAAAAGAGATTGGGAGGTTGATGCAGTGCTGCCGTGCCCCTCGCTGTGCGTACGTGTCGCCATGTTGGCGGGCCTACGCGTGAACGATAGCTGTCGTGCCGTCGCCGCTCTCCTCTCTCCAGTCGCGCTGAGGTTACGTCTGCTTGAGCCAGAGTCGAGATGACATTTCATTTATATAAATAATTAGTGGGCTTGAAAGTCCCCCAGGCCTGCCCCGCAGCAATCAAACTTCTAATGCTCTTAAAATTGCTCGCCATCTTTTATTAATGGCCGCGAGCGTTAAACGTATCGCTGTGGCGAGCCAGGCGGCTAGCGAGCGAGCGCTCTTCCTTTGCTGATCTGCCAGGAAATGGTGTCAACATTTAAACGCCGGTATTGGCGAGGGGAGGGGGGGCAGTGTTTCAACTGCTTTACATCAGCACTTAAACGTGTGAATACAGTGAATTACGACGGCTCATTAGTGATATTAATTGCCTTTAAAGTGAACACAATCTGCCCTTCAAGGCCTCTCTTCAGTTCAATTAAGGAGGCTTTAGCTGCACAAAGTCTACTAGCTGAGGGTGCATTAGCCCTACTTGCACTTGCACATCTTCACCATATTGGACAACAGAGGGCGCTGTTGTCTCACAGCATGCATCAAGGTTAGGGTTGACTTCTTGGCTCATCATGTTAAACACTTTAAGGAAGACAGTCAATAATGACACGTTCAGTTATTAAACAAGCTGTATCCTTCGTCTGCTGTGTACACGCTCGCTGCTTCTGCTATCATTCCGTTTTTTTCTGCAAACATAAGTGGCTGTTATTAGTAAGGAAAAATATTGCTTGGATTTCGGCTCACTCCCACCCATTAAATATGTGTGGTGGTCAAGCTAGCTTTGTTCTCAATGGATACGAGGCGCCATTTAGCCTTTCTCGAAGAAAAATGACCCATGCCTGTGTATTTTTGGCTTCGTTCAAATGTTTTTTCAGAGGTTTTCGAGAGGTAATCAAAAAGGGCGGAAGAATGCAAGATTTTACGAAACAACATTGAGAAAAGTAGCATACACTATGGTCCAAGGCAGAAAAGTCGAGGAATACATGCTAAAGGTTTGTTTGATATACTTTTAACGTTTATTATTTCCCATTTTAGTATTATCTTGATAATATTTGTATTTCTTAAACTCATGTTTGCTACGAGTGTTTCGTAAAGCAACAGCTAGGCGAGTCTAAATGAAAGAAAGCAAATGTGAGCAAAACCAAGCTTTTACCAAAGGTAACAATCATAAATGAAGCTTTCAGCACATACACAATGTTGACATCTATAGAAATATTTTGATACAAAAACAGGGAAAAACACGCTACTCGTAAACAGCGCGTGCAACAGCAACAAACATGGCAGTAGACGCAAAGTTAAATCATGAAATGCAACCTTACCCAAGCATCAACAATGCATATTTATTCAGAAGAGTCTTGATACTAATCTCCTTGACCCAGCCACACACAAAGAAGTTGTAGACCTCCATGCTTTTACAAGTTTCCATCTATTTTGTCGTGTAGAATGGCGTCTGGAGCACAATAGTTCAATATGTCTCGGAACGCAACCTACTATGTAATCTTTGATATCACTCAAAAAATATTTTTTTGATAAAGTATAGGGATCTATTATTTTGCATAGTTTGATGTTTTGCAGGAAGATTTAAAAAAATGTCTGTCCTCAGATAGTTTGCACGCTGCTTGCTGTTCAACAGCCATCTTACTTGGTTGACCACCAGTGGTTTTCTCTTCCGGGAAGAAGTCACGTGTCGGAATAAAAGTAATTCAGTGGACAGCTACTGCCAACTAGTGGACAATTATTACTCTCCAAGGGTCCTTAAAGGTACTGTATGTTACCCAACTGCAAAGTGTGAAGACCTGCAAGACACAAGGCTTTTTAATTGAAATATACACTAATGTCTGATTACTGTATGCGTTTGGTACCTCAGAAGATAAATAATTGATGTTTGGGGCCGTGCAGAAGCAAACCTAAAAGCTAAGTTCAGCAGCTTGTTTCACTGTTGCACGTGTAAAATAGGCACCAATAGTCGTTTGTGGTGCAGTAAATTTGCAATTTTTCATGTTAAAATTGAAAAAAAAGAAATGCATTCAGCATGAACGATGACGTGCTTTATTGATACTAGGCTTTCACGGGCCACATAAAATGAAGTGTCGCACCATATCTGGCCCTCAGGCCTTTAGTGTGACACCTGTGCTCATACTTGCCAACCCTCCCGGATTTTCCGGGAGACTCCCGAAATTCAGCGCCTCTCCCGAAAACCTCCCGGGACACATTTTCTCCCGAAAATCTCCCAAAATTCAGGCGGACTTTGAGGCCACGCCCCCTCCAGCTCCATGCGGACCTGGAGGGTCTGCATGGAGCAATATTGTTGTAACATATTGAGTTGGAGGCAATAAACAGGCGAGGGGATGAAGTAGTCTCTTTACTGTAGACTTCAGAACAGACTCACACACTTGACGTCAGGTGCGCAACACCACGTAAATCGTTGGCCAACCAAAAAGTAACCCCAGTACGCTATAGCCAACATTCACCAGGAGATGGCAACAGACAAACATAGATCACTCTATTACATTACAGTCTCTCCATGTTTTCTCGCCATGGTAGCATGTGATCCACATGCACTGTGCTCTGTCTCTGTCCCTCTTGATATATATATATATATATATATATATATATATATATATATATATATATATATATATGTATATATATATATATATATATATATATATACTGTATATATATATGAAATACTTGACTTGGTGAATTCTAGCTGTAAATATACTCCTCCCCTCTTAGCCACGCCCCCAACCACGCCCCCGCCCCACCCCGACCACGCCCCCCACCCCCCACCTCCCGAAATCGGAGGTCTCAAGGTTGGCAAGTATGCCTGTGCTTTATAAGATTTTCAAACGCGAACTTGTATTAATCTATAAGTTACTTACATGGTGCATCATACATAGCAGAGGTGTCCAAATGTTTCTATTGGCCTTCAGCATATTTGAAAAATAAAATGAATTAATACAATCTGCGTGGAGACTAGAGACTGGAGAAGATGCAGCGGAAGAGACAGGGCTGCAGAGCTACCGTTGAGGGATGGACGAGCTTCACGGAGCGCATATACTGTATCGGACACTTTGGTCCCCCGAGACGGAATCTCGCTCATCCGCATGGACCGGACATTGGCCATGGACTAGTGGCCAGCCTCGGAAGGTGTAGACTCTCTTGGTTGTTTTGTTGGGTCTGTTCATGTCTCTGGCTGTGCTGCCTCCCGAACCCAGCAGATGAAGGTTTGGAGCAGTAGAGGCCACAGCGGTATACAGTATGTGGATGTTGATTTGTTGAAATTGTTTTTTTTTAGTTGTGTTGTTTATCTATGCATGGTACAATTGTATATGCACAATATGTATCATTTATTGCTATTTTTTTATTTTTCGTTGTGTTTTACTATGTAGCTGTATGTAGAAAAGGCACCTCTGGAGTGGCAGTTGGTTGCATCAGCTTTGCGCTCTTTTATGTCCTTTGTGTTTTTTTATGTTTTCCCTTATTTTTTTGTGGACTTTTTGTATCGGCACTGCAACCAAATAATTTCTCTATTGTGGGTTGAATAAAGTCTATCCTATACTATCACACTATTTAACACAAAGCAATTATGTTTTGCTTAGATAGCGGAGCAATGTTTCTCAAACAGTCGGTCGAGACCCCCTGGGGGGTCGCGAGCAGCAGTAGAGATTTTCATTATTTGTGGCTACACTCTTGTATTCATGTTAGAACGATACAAAAACCTTCAACTAGGTGGCAGCAGTGCTCAATCTAATCAACATGCTCCCTATTCTAGCCAGTAGGAGTAGTAAGTACACAGCAACATGTGTACAGAGCTAATGGAGGCCAAAAGATGGAGCAGTTTATGACAGGAATTAAGAGAAAAAAGAAGTCGTCAGCGGCATACATAAAGAATGTAACTCACACAGTCCATTGTACAGATAAATGAATAAATAATCAAAGGGTAACTGCACTTATTTTGGAATTTTGCCTATTGCTCACAATCATTATGAAAGACATGACAACAAATGTATATATTTTTTAAAGCATTCTATCTCATAAATAAACGTAAATAAATGTATGCTTACAGCGGAGCCAATGGTAGGTCCTCTATTCCGCCTATACTACATTAGATACATACTTACAGCATGTATTTAAAACCTTAATGGAGTGTTTAAATGTTGTGACTCCTATTCGCTACATTGTAAGCAGACTTTTGATAGCATGTATTTAGTATTTAGAATGCATAAAAAAAAAAACATATGTGTTCTTGTCTTACACAGGGATTGTGAATGATAGGCAAAATTCCCCAAAAAAGTGTAGTCCCCCTTTAAAATTCTCAATAGTAATTCAGTACAGGCTAGTGGCAATAGTTATGTCATGACAGAAAATATTTGAGAAGCACTGGCTTAGTATATATAATGAGCTACATTGGATTGCTTTTACAGTAACATGTTCAATGTACAAAATGTATTAAAGTGTCCGCACAGGCTTTCATGTATGCAGCTCTCATTGAAAGTTTGGACACTCCTGATGTGAGATGAACTAACTAAAGTCTAGATTAGTCATTAACTATCCCCTTCAATGCCTTCTTGCTTCTCTACCTCTTTGCCTGGGTTGACTGCATGATAGGCAGTGTTTTCCTGAGAGTGCAGCAACCACATTAATCGGGATGGGTACTGAATTTGGTAGATTTATTGGTACCAACCAAATTCCATTTTTACCATCAGGTATCGATTCACGTAAAATCTAACAGTGTCATATTTCGATACCCTGTCTCTCAAGCAGCACTCAGAGTAGACTCAGCCAAACTGCCTCTAGATAATATTGCAATTTTAATGCCAACAAAGCAAGTATGCCTGATAGAAAATGCTCCAACGTAAAGTATGGCTCCATGTTTCCAAAATACACTAGTTTGATGCTGATTGGCTTTACCATATATTTACTACTGACTAGCATTAGTGATTTTACATGGTGATTTCAACATCTACAAATGTTGAAATGAAAACTGCATTTAAGATGCATGTTACAATCAATAAGCTTACAGTATAAACACTTCGTAGGGTGCAACATAAGGCTAGACTGGCACATTCAGTTTCATAGCAAAGACTACTTCCTAGCTAGGCAACACATCGTACCCTATACACTACTGCCATCTAACATCTTGGATTTGCAACTACATGCAAAGTATACTATATAATACTTTCAAATGAGACTCAGAAATGTAATAAGAAAACGATATAACACCTGGACAGCATAGTTATCATAATCGGCTCATTTAAAAATGTTACATACATTTTTTTAAATTATTAATCATCCATCCATTCTCATACTAGGGACCATTTAGTGTTGCCAAACAATTAACATTTTTTCACATACACCACAGTACCAGTATCTAGTTCCAGATACAGAGAATTAGTACCGTATCGGGTAAAATATGAAAGATACCAATTACTAAACATCTGACTTTTATTGTTCATGTATTTTAAAATGGCGGTTTTAACAGATGGGGGAAACTGGAAGGGCTACACACTGGAAAAACATGTATTAAAAAACAGTCCATGTAGCTTATGACTAGGGATGTAATGATGTGAAAATGTAATATCACTGTTATTGTGACAAAAATGATAAGTTATCATGGATGGCGTCGTTGAATGTGGTCAAAAAGTACTTATGCATACACTAAAATATTTTAACCAAGTTGTATTATTAAAACGTTAATGTGTCTTATATTCATGCTAGTATTTAAGCCAGCTAGAAATTAGCTTGCAAGCGGCTTATCTATAGTAAATGAGCGGAATCTTAAAATGTTTAAACTTATAGTAATAAATCACGATATTACGGTAATTAAAATTTGAAACGATTATAATTTAACCGGCGGAAATTTTATAGCGGTTTATCATTATACCGGTAACCGATACGATCCCTACCGTTGATGCAAGATTACGTTATTTTGGAGGTGCATGTCAGGCTTTGTGAGTCGACAATTATGAGCCACTGTAGCATAATCCTGGCTATATGTGTATTGTTTCAATAAAAATACAAAACAGTATTTAAAAAACATCCATCATTTCTGCGATGCGAGTGGGGGTTGGAGCCTCGGGTGAAGGCAGTGTACACCCTGGACTAGGGTTGTACGGTATACCGGTATTTGTATAGTACCGCGATACTAATGAATCATATTCGGTACTATACCGCCTCTGAAAAATACCGGTCCGTCACCCGAGCAGACGAGCATGTTCGGCAGCGCACAATCACGGAGTACTTACAAGCAGACACAGTGTGTAGACAGAAAAGGGAGAATGGACACATATTGCTGAAATTTTTAATTTCCCCTCAGGGATTAATAAAGTATTTCTGATTCTGATTCTGATTCTGATTTTGGCTTAAAAACTAACGATAAAGGTGAAGTTATAACACTGAAACACCCTCAGGAAGAGGTGCTTTAAGACATGGCTAGTTAGCTAGCGGCTAAAGTCCAGTTGGCAGAGTTTTAGCTACTTCTAAATCACTAATCCTCGCCTCCATGGTGACAAATAAAGTAAGTTACTTACAAGTATCATCCCTGCAGGATGAGGAATAGCGAAACATGTTTCACTACACACCGTAGCTCACAGGCGTCAAAATGTAAACAAACGCCATTGGTGGATCTACACCTAACATCCACTGTAATGATATCAAGTACAGGAGCTATCTAGTCGACGCTACTATGATTACGTCACTATTTTTTGGCATCACAACATCTTTTTTCGTTTAAAAAAAATGTATATTATGTGTATAAACTCAGGAAATATGTCCCTGGACACATGAGGACTTTGAATATGACCAATGTATGATCCTGTAACGACTTGGTATCGGATTGATACCGAAATTTGTGGTATCATCCAAAACTAATGTAAAGTACCAAACAACAGAAGAATAAGTGATTATTACATTTTAACAGAAGTGTAGATAAAACATGTTAGAAGAGAACGTAAGCAGATATTAACAATAATTGAACAAGTAGATTAATAATTCATTTTCTACCACTTGTCCTTAATAATTTTGACAAAATAACAGAATGGAAAATGACACAATATGTTACTGCATATGTCAGCAGACTAAATTAGGAGCCTTTGTTTGTTTACTTACTACTAAAAGACAAGTTGTCTAGTATGCTCACTATTTTATTTAAGGACAAACTTGCAATAATAAACATATTTAATGTACCGTAAGATTTTTTGTTAAAAAAAAGCCAATAATGCAATTTTTTTGTGGTCCCCTTTATTTAGAAAAGTACCAAAAAGTATCAAAATCATTTTGGTACCAAAATATTGGTATCGGGACAACACCATATACACAATTAAATTCACACACACGCACGCACACACACGTCTTTGTAACATTAAATTCAAGTGACTAATTGCATTATGCCTTTTCTGGAAATGACTTTCTTAATTCAGGCTTCCTAGCGTTTATTGGTTGTTCACTGCGCCACCCGCTGTACGTTGGAGGAATATCTGTCGACAACTGAAAGTCTTTATGTGGATTCCTATGGAGGAATTTTGGGTTGCTGGAAGAACAGAGGATGGTGGAGTGCTCCACGAAACCAGAGGCAGCAGGGGAGGCAGGAAACATTTGGACAGTGCTGTTGGACAAGGGAGGAAGAAGAGGAGGCGTCTTGTCTGTGTTTCTCTCTCTCTCTCTCTCGCTCGCTCTCTCCCTCTCTCTCTCTCAATCAGCGCGTCTCCTCCAGCACAGCCAAGAGTTGCCGTTCAGAGCTCGGATGCCAAAACGCACAAGAGGAGCAGTGCCAAAGGGTCATTTGTTTTTTTTTTAGCGCACACATGAGGAGGAAGGTGCCTGCAGGGATCCTAAAATTAACATTTAATTGACGTCAATTAGGGGAAAAGGCACTCCGAGGCATCCCTACGGAAGACACATCGCGGGATTTTGCAGTTTTTGTTGTTGTTGTTGTTGCATGGTGGCTCCCTCCACCGTCCAGGTGTCGTCCTCCCCACGCAGGAGGACAGCGTCCACTTCGCCGTGTGCACCTTTGCAAACTTGTGCACCGCCGGGGGAAGAATAGTGTCAAAATAGCACTTTGAAAAAAAGGGAGTAAAAGGAAGGTCCTCTTGAGAGCGAGAGCGGACCGACACCACGGTCCAAGCCGACTCCAAGTGCCGTTCACCGGGCGATGCCAGAGTAAATGCCGGGGCGATGTCCCGCCGCAAGCAGGTGAACCCGCAGCACTTGACGTTGAGCCACAGGGAGACGGTGCCAGGTGAGCCAGAACCGTCTTCTCTTTGCCGATTTCTTCCCAACATTTGCTCTTTGCTGGCCGCCTTGAAAGCGTCCACTTGCTTTCTTTTCATTTGACGGAGCGCGCTGGCGAATTAAAAAAGTCGCCTTTGTCGGACGGGATTTGGCAAGGCAAGTTTAAAAAAACAAAAATACGTAATTTTGCCCTAAAACACAAACAATTTAATTGAACATTCACTGCAAACGTGTATTTAATATATAATATGGATCAAATAATCTTTGAAGTCTTCCAAGTCTTTGAAGTCTTTGATTATTGTTTTTATTTGTATGCAGGTGTGTGTGTCATCATTTATAATTATTACATCTAACATTTTAACATGCCTTAAATGTGCACAAGTTAGTTTGATTTTCTCCCCTTTATAACATACACACTTATTGTACACCAAAGTTTAAAAAAATAAAATCAATCAACCATAAGATCTCTTTATCGGTAACAACTTTTCTCAAGCTTGTTGAGGAATTGTCAGGATTGTTGTGTTTTTTTGAAAGGGCTTGGGGGGGGGAAATAGATGATGGTGTAAAAGATGAAAAGCGTCCTAATCCAATTCCAAATCAATTATATCAAATTTAACCTTCAAGTCCCAGTGCTGCTGCTGCTGCTGCTTTGACTAAATCCAATTTAATAGAAGCCTAATCAGACTAATTCATTGCACAAATTCATGATGTAATCTGTGGCCAGTGTGTTACAAATTATTGATTCTCATCACTTTTGTGTTGCGTGTGTGTGTTTCACATAGTGTAACAGATGAAGCCCTTTTAGTGTTTTTTTATTTTTTAAATTACTATCACTGATATGCACATTTTACTGCACACCTCCTGTCAGTTGATTGGCGAGAGAAAATACATTTTAAGCTTTGGGGGTTAAGAAAAAAAAATATCCCTGTTACAGTTTCACCTCAGGGTGTGCGTGTGTGTGACATTTACCTGCATGCATTATACCAAAAACTTTGCATATTTTCATGTGTCTTCAGGGCACTTGGGGGAACAAATTTGGTGTAACAGTTAAATATTTTCCTCCCCCGCTCGCAGCCACGGGTCACTTTGTCTGACGTCTTTGGTCGCTTTGCATACACTAAATCTCCTTTTTCCCCTCCTTTGACACGCACCTGCTGTGAGCTGGCTAACATTGTTGAACCTGACCCTCACGTAAGGGCCATTTCTTCGAACCGGACTGTAGGACATCAAGTTTTGTTGTCCTTCTGTCTTGGAGAGGCGAGCGAGGGCAGGATGCTGGGCCGAGCAAAGGGCCTCAATCTGGTCCTACCAGTTCTTTGACACCACACACACACACACACACACACGCACACACACACACATGCGCTGCTAGTTGAACCTGAGCTGTGACAATGACCTGAAGAACACAAGTTCAACCAGCAGCGTGAAACGGTGCAGTAACGATAGTTGTTGATGTCGATGATAGCTCGGGTCACACCGGACACTTAAAAGATAAGTCATATCATTAGTCGAGCTTTGTGTGTGTTTGTGTGTGTGTGGGAGAGAAAGAGTGTGAGACAGCTAGCTACAGAAGCACATAAGAGCTCCATTACAGATACACACATCTTGCATTTCCCTAATTTTGACATTAATATTCAAGCCGTTATTCACCAAGAAATATTCGATAAATTAAAAAAAAGACCAATTAATTAAGATTGCAGCAGATGATTAAAAAAAAAAAATCCCCCTTGATTTACAATTTGTTAAATTGGGAAAATAGTTTGAGTGTAAACATGATGCAAACATGTCAACACAAGTAAGGAGGAGTAATTCTTGCATCCGCACTTTTATCCAGCTCTGCACAAAATTATACAAGGGCTCGTACCACTGTAGGCCCATGCTCCGCCCCCTTTATAATAGAACAGAACTTAAATAGAGTGAATAGTATTTAAAAACTATACACTCACCAACAAACAGCCAAAGTGAGGTGCTCTCAGCACGTTTGGGCTTATACTCCACCTCCTTTACAAAGTTTTGTGTAAATCGGTTAAAGTAGTTATTGAGTGATGCTCTTCATTAAATAGACAAAAAAAAAACATGTTTACCCAAAAAAAAAAAAAAAAAAAAGTACGGCAATTCCTGGGTCAGCACTTTTTTCTGGATATGCACCACCCCTTAACAAACTTTTGTGTAGATCTGTTGAGTGGTTTATGAATCGGTAACTAGCAAGCATGATAAAAAAAATGTTAACTTGAACAACCTTTATCCTAATTTGCACCAAAAAGTAAAAGGTCTCACTCCTATACAAAGTTTTGTGGCAAACGGTTATATAGTTTTTGCGTAATGCTTATACATACATGCTAAAACGTAAAAAAAATACATATATACATAAAATAATTATTGCCCCTTTTACATCCTCTAACTGTACTCCGCTCATCTTAGCACATTTTTGTGGAATACTGTTGAAACACATTTTGGACATGTATTTTTTGTTTTTTGTTTTCAGGGTTTGATAAGATTGTTGTCTGCGCTTCTAATCTTGACGCTGTTGTTTAAAGCTAAAATGGCTACAAAAAAGCTGTAATTCCCCTTTTTGTGTGACGGCTGATTGACAATGCTTACCTAGATGTTGAACTTGAATTTTTGATGGAAAGACAACCTCCCCTAAGGCATTGAGAATGGAGAGTGAAAAGGTGCGTTTGTGTTTAGACTGGGTCAACACACACACACACACACACACACACACACACACACACACACACACACACACACACACACACACACACACACACACAAACGGACATAAAAACCGTCAAGGTGCCTCACTTTGGACTTGAGCTTGTCACCCTGGGCTGTTTCCTTAAGGTGGAAGCTTCCGGACCTGGATCACACCTCAGGCTGGGGATAGAGGGGGGAGAACACATGATTAGATTAAGTCAACACATCAGCAGCAGTCCCCGCCTCGTGGATGTGTTACATACTGTAGTGTCATTTTTAGCAATAATGAGGCAGTTTAAAAGGCGATAGCACGTCAAGTCTCAGCTGTCAGCAGGTGTCTGCTTACATGTGAACTCGGCGCAGGTGGCCGGCATACATCAAGCCATTGTCAGCCGCCACCGGAGTCACCGATGCACCCTGCGGCCTTCGCAGGGCACCTAGAACCAGAATGGCAGCATATTTCTGGACAGACGCATAAACGTCTTGGAAGTGTTCTCCTGGCTGGACCGGTAGACTCGACAGAGGTTTGCTGGAGTGACACCAAGGGCATCTTGCAGAAATGCTGCTAATTACATAGCGGCTTGCGTTTACTGAAAATTAAAACAAATGCCACAAACAAAGTGAACCATGCACTTTTTAATTAAGGGTGTGTATTAATTAGCATAAATAAGCAGGCAAATAATGAATACATGGTCATAAAGTACAGATAGTTTAAACATTACCATCACTTGTTATAAATTATCCCTACATAACAGCCAAATGTTGACACTTTCATGTCAGATATTCATAATTTCCCCAATGTGGGATGAATAATGTCTATCCTATCCTATGATATATTATATATTCTAATATAAGAAATTATTTGATTATTTAAGGGACAGTAATTCATGGCTCCTGAAGGTGGCGCCCCTCCAACAACAAGTACAAAAACAATCACATTTTTACAATCCAATGAATGGCACATATGTCCAAAAACCAAGATCACACATTTTGAAATTTTTGGATACAAATTAATTTATAATTCTTAAAACCACACCCCAAACAAATGATCTAACTTTTTAGTAATGCAAAGAAAATCAATCATCTCTTTTTCTTTTTTTTTCTCTGTTTATTTTAGAATAGTGTAAAGTAACAACATGTTTTTAATTCTACAGCAGTTTATGAACAGCTTACACCTTTAAATATTGTCACATTTAAGTTCCACATAAAAACTAAATTCATATCATAGTTTCATTTTATGATAATGACGACTTTTAATTTTTCCCCGCCTTGGGTCACACTGATATAGACATGTATCTTGCAATATATCAGTTATCACACCGTGGTAATACCACAGGTCATGAAATAAAAGACACTTAAATACAATTAATAAAATATAGTGGCGATATCATGCAGTCACATTTTGTAAATTAATATAAGGGTGTTTTGATGTAGTATTTTTGTATTTAGTGTAGTTGCTCGGCATGTAGCGTTGAGTCACACTTGCACCCTTTCGGCTTGAGTGGCGGCAAGCATCAGTGTGCATCTGTAGCTTCCTGGATGCACCTTTCCCCGGGATGTGCACGCCGTTTTTTTGTCTTTTTTTTCATTTTCACCATATGGCTGTCGAACACACGCACAGACACACACACACACACACACACGTGCACGCACACACACACAGTAAGCAGACGACGGCGGCAAGCTGGCAGGCGTTGATTGGCGAACGCCTCCTGATTGGTTAAAAGGCATTTCACTTTGTTCCCTCATTTTGCTTCAATATTTCACTATCATCAGCCGAGCGCATCTGATTAATTTTATAGGCATTTTAAAAAGCTTGCCCTCGCTATCTTATCACAGAAAATAAAGTTTGTTAAATGGTGATGCCTATCTTTAAACGTCACGCCTCATGGCTTACAAGTCAGCCGAGTCCCAGCGAGGACCACGGGGACGTTTTCTGACGATGTAAGATTTATGGCGAGCTCGCTGTGGATCAACTACGCTAACGAGACACTTGCTTACTCGGCCGACCATGCTGGGCCACCATGGAGGCTTCTAAGCGAGGCCGCTTGTAGTTTGAATTTTTGATTCCTACCATTTGCAATGTCGCCGCTGTCGTTTGCGCGCGGCAACGACAATCACCGCCCCCTCCACACACACACTCCTCACCCACGCACTCACACCCCTTTTTGGGGGTGAACATGTATGTGTGAGTTTTTGTTTCTTTTACACAGGAAGACAAAGGGGGGGCATTTTTCAACACATGTTGAGAGAAAACCTTCGCCATTAATGCATTTGAAAAAAAACATATTTGGACTTACACAAGGGGTATGAATAATAATTACTTTTGTGGGGTTGAGCTTGAAGCACTTGAGTGCAGTACTTAGGTGCTACCAGCAGAGGCGCTGTTGATTCAGCCTAAACTGAGGACGTTACATACAGCATAAAAAAGATATTCATTACACATTGTTTTCTGCCATTAGAAAAATAGTACATAAACATTTTCTTTGAAAAAAAACTACAATTAATGGAATAATTAGTTTAATTCTACCCATAGTTTTCAGCACTTTCCCAACATGTCTGACCCTGCTAGGAATTTCTGTTTTCTGCCCGTTAGGCAGCGTGTACGAGCGCAGATCAGCACAGATGCAATCATTAGGGATTTAAGGGATTTAAAGATGCTATTAAAGTGCATGTATATGCGCCCTCCATCTCTACCTCCCCCCAAAAAAATTCCCCCGCAGCCTGTTTTGTTAATGTGAGCAGCACAAGCAGAATCATAAGTGTTAAAAAGGTGCACAAAGTCAAATAATTACTTTTAAAACAAGAAAGACCTCTTGATGGAAGAGAATGAAAATATAGACACAAAAGCTCTATTTGCTCTTCACATTGTGTGAGCAGAAGAGTGGCGCTGCCTGTGGCAGATAGGGGGCGCTCTAAGGCAGCCTGACTCCCTCTCAGTCTTCCTGCTGGCGAGACTCTATGCTTGTGTGTGTGTGTGTTTGTGTGTGTGTGTGTGTGTGTGTCTGAGGTGTGTGTGTGTGTGTGTGTGTGTGTGTGCGTGTGTGTGTGTGTGTGTGCATGGTGAGAGTATGTGAGAGGGCTGAGCAGCTTGAGTTTCACGGCCGACCGTGTGTTTGACAGGCTCTCACGCCGCCGCTTCTATAGACGTTTCCATTTTTACACTTTAGCGTGTCCACACACACTCAGACACACACACAGCCCCATCCCTCCCCCTCCACTTTGCAAACATTCCATGCTCGGTTGCTTCTTGCACGCGTGCTTTCTCACACAGGTGAGAGGGGTGCGGCCCGCCAGAGATGTCTAACTGATATTGTGGCGGCGTAGTGATGGTGCCGACGCCTGCTCATTTACTGCCTTATGTCCTCGGGCCTTGTGTGTGTGTGTGTGTGTGTGTGTGTGTGTGTGTGTGTGTGTGTGTGTGTGTGTGTGTGTGTGTGTAACAAGGCCTGCTCTATTCGTCTATAGTTGCACATAGGACAACAAGTCAAGTTGGAAGGCCCAGGTGAATTAATAGCGCACACATTTAAAGGCTGGTTTCCCGTTGGGCGCCATCTTGCCACCTGTCTTGTCATCACCCGTGCAAACAGGAACAGGCCATGTTGTTAGCAGATAGATTTCTTGCTGCTAATATGCGTCAAAATTATGCAACATGGCCGCCGCTGCAAATGTACGCATGTGAAGGCTTGCGGAACGGCGCTTGATGAATTATGGTCACAAGCTGTGATCCGCAGGTAAATATGTGTTTGTGTTCCTTCTCTCCGCCGCCTAAGATGATGAGATGGAAATGATCTTGGCGCGTGGCCAGCCAGCCTTCGCCGCTTACAGCCGGGATGTTTGGCACAGAGCGCTTCGTCGCTCCCGGGGCAAAAAGCGAGTGGACTGGAACACGCATGTAGGCCGAGGCGCGGGTGGAGGCGAAGGTGGGTGGGGTTTTTAACATTTTATTAAAAAAAAATACAAATTTGAGAGAGGGTTACTAGTTGAGGTGTTTCAGTTTGATGACCGATTTAGATCAATATCATTCAATAACCAGAAACCAATTTTGTCGGACAATATAAGCAAAGATTCCTAAAGTTGATATAATTTGAAAATATATCTGAAAGATATGAACGACAACATTTCTTTCAGTCATATGAACAGCAGGTTGACATAGTACTTTAGATCTAATTTTAGCAATTAGCAATAATAATAATAATACACAAGTTATAAGAGTACTAGTTGAACCTGCTACTCTTTAACTAAGAAAAAAAGTAGCGTACCTACATTGAAAACTAGGACAAAACACTTTCACGGGTTCACTTTACAAGAGATCATGTGATGTTTTAGAGCAGGAAGATAATACAGGGACTAATTGTTTAACAAGCAAGCTGCTAAAAAATATAGTAACATTGATTATTTACATCATCAATCAATTATTACATCATCCGCTGTAGGCTGCAGAAGCCGGATTGTAGAAATGAAAACACATACATTTATTAACCTTTATGGCACAAGTAGTAGTAGCAAGAAATATGCATTTGGAAGCTTTAAATTTGGGGATTGGGAGAGGAAGTGTGCGACAGGAAGTTTAGAAGCCTAGACGAGCGATAAGGGAGTTTAGGATCTGTGCACTGATAATACACACACAGTTGTTATCTAGCCTTAGCAATTATTAGGGGTGTCATGTTTGGAGAGAGAAGCGGGGTAGAGAGAGAGAGAGAGAGAGCGAGCGCTAGAGGGAAGGAGATGCCATGCCTCTCTCGACCAGACATCAGCTCGTCTCCCTGGGCCCACCCCTTGACACACACCCCCGACAGTCTCCCTCCTCAGTACCCATCCATCCAACCCACCTGGAGTCTCTGGAGCTTCCGGTTTGCTTGCAGGCTTTCAGAAGAGGACACTCTTTCACCGTGGTGGCACTGGAAAAGAAAGACCAAAAAAAAGAGGTTGTCCATGAGGGATTTGTGTTAAACTGAGGGACGACACCATAGGGGAGGTGTGTGTGTGTGTGTGTGTGTGTGTGTGTGTGTGGGTAATGGTTATTAATGACCGTGTCAGATGTGTGAAGAATGAGATTTACTCTCTTAACAGGACCCCAGGTTTTACCTCTATAGATTTAATGTCTGCTGAGAATACGCTCTTTAACTCACCTGTTTGCACACACATACATTACCCATTGTGCCGCACCACACGCATACGCATGCACGCACACACACACACACGCACGCACGCACGCACGCACGCACGCACGCACGCACGCACGCACGCACGCACGCACGCACACACACACACACACACACACACACACACACACACACACATAATCAGGATGGATGCGGCCTTGGCTAGGCGCTTCGTTGTGTGCGGCATGTCTTCTCAGTGCAAAGCGAAGGCCGCAACCGGAAACCCAGCATGCACTGAGAGATGAATAGCTTCCTGGCACACACACACACACACACACACACACACACACACACACACACACACACACACACACACACACACACACACACACACACACACACACACACGCGCGCGCACACACACCAAAAGAGTCTTTTAGGGTCCCGCCCACGCCGATCTCTGCTGGATAAGCCGAGCAGGTGTTTGTGTTAGTGCCGTAGCCGCTCAGCTTGGTTGTTTTATTCCATGAAATTGACACACTTTTGAGGGGGCCGCTCATGTCCTGTGGTGGGGAGAGGTTCCTCTTATCAGGTAATCTCATCACCACAAACCTTCTTTTCTTCCCTCTCCCTCGCCCGCCCGCCCGCTTCACGCCGTCGTCTCCTCCAAAGTGCGCCGTCTTAAATAGTAACCACCACCTCCTCCTGTCTCCTTCTCCCACAGCTGAGGCCAATGATTCGGCGACGAGATCTCCGTCTCCCACGCCTGCCGCCCTCAGCCCCCGTAGGGCGGGGCCCGAGGAGCACGACCTGCTGACATGCGGCCAGTGCCAGGCCAACTTCCCGCTGGGAGACATCCTGGTCTTCATCGAGCACAAGCGGCGGCTGTGCCGTGGCCCCACCCAGGGGGGGCCGGGCACCTTCTCCAAGCATGGGGAGGCCGGGGGCGCCGCCAGCATCTCCATCTCTCCTAGGGTACGCTCCCTGGAGCTAGGGAGGGGGCCTCTCCCTGTGGAGGTGGGCATCCAGGTGACCCCCGGGAGGGACGATGACCCCGAGAGGAGGATGACTCCGGCCAAGGGGATTTGTCCCAAACAGGAAAAAGGAGGTATGGGGACACTTTAGATCCTAATGCAACACACACACATGCACGCACACACACGTAGTCGAAAGTCGCTTAAACAAGCAGTTTTTTCTCAAGGGGACCAGTTAAAATGTTCTCACAAATAAAAAAAGAAACACGTCGTGTCTCAACTGTCTGAGGCACATAGCTCCTTGTAAAAGAATATTTCTTATTTTGACTGAGGCCTTCAAGAGGGATTAATAGAAATACACATTTCATTAGCCACACCAGCACGTGTGTGTGTTGTGTCAGACACCACCCACACATACTTTACTGGGGCTAAAGTAGCTCATCCTCGCATATTTCTTGAGTGGGCTTGCCAAAATGTCCCCACAAAGTGTGAGATGTCACACTGATAGGCCTGGAAAGTGCGAGGTTCAAAGGGAGATGGAGGACGACGTCGCATAGTACCCGATAATGTGCAATATATTAGAGTTCTGCAGCATATGCCGGTTACAAATCGTATTAAAAATTAAAAATAAAACGCGTAAGGAAGCTGATTAAAATATTTTGCTCGGTGAGGATAAAAAGGATTAATAATCTGGGAAAAAGGGGGGGTATGGGAGGGTTTCTATCAAAATAAATAAATCACCATCATAATCATCATAGCTGAATATTATTATTGAGGGACAAGCTTTATCCTACAAGCGTGACGTCAGCCAAATTTTTAGTATCCAAAAATATTTTGGTGCAGAAAAATTACTCTTTTTTTTCTCTATCAACATTTCCAAACGCGGAATTATTGTCCCCCAACTTTGAATAAGAATGATCATTATTGATACAAATTAATAAGACAAACGTCAATGATTGTTGCACACATTTTAATTAGGTCAGTCATTATTTCCTCCTGAGAACCAGCGACCTCTGCAGTAGATTTTGCACATAAATGTGTATCTCTGGCAAAAAAAATTTACCAAAAATGTAGTCCACTACAGTGGACATTTGCATTTTGGGATTTATTTTTTTCTCTACCAAAAATATGTAACTTTGAAAAAAGAAAAACAAATATATATTGCGGTTTGTATAACAGGGCTTTTTTGTTTTCAAAAATGTGTAACTCTGACAAATGCTCAGGATGCTGGTTCCCAAGAGGGTATGCAATTCAATGTAATTTAAAGGAGGCACTTCTTAGTTCCAGCAAAAGGAAAATATAAGGAGAATGAAAACTGCATGTCAAACATCTTAAAGGTCTCGGAAGGTTAAAAAGAACAAAATATGGTTCAAGCAGTCATCCTCCTTCACAATAATGTTTTACTGCAATTATTTTTAATTCACATTTAATTTGTCACACATGCATTCACCTCACTATAAGTGTTGCGATGTGAGATGTATTTTTCACATGCACTCGTCGGCTTCCTTTGAGAGACAGCGAGCAGATTTCTACATGTCATCGCCACACATGTGCACAATTTGTGTGCGTGACCAGCGCCTGCCACAAAAAAATTCTCTTGTCTTTCTTTTCTTTGTTATTTGTCTTTTTTTTTCAAGCGTATAAAAGGGAGCTCGTAAACAACATGCATCAGTTCCATGTTGATTGTCACTTCCAATGTGGCAAAAATCACTCTAGCAGTTGAAATCGACGACATCACACTATGTGCTCTCAAATGTATTCAACAAAAACGAGTGTTTAAAAAAAAAAAAAAAAAAAAACAACAACCAAAAAACAAAGTGCAAATTGCAGTCGCACACCACTGCAAACTACAAGCACAATAATAATAAACCCATTGTTAAAGTATTACCTCCCTTAGTGTCATCAAATACTGTACATGTATATATACACATATACAGTATATACATATATATATATATAAATATATATATATATATATATATATATATATATATATATACATACATGTATATATACACAGTATATACATATATACATACATGTATATATATATACATATATACACATACATGAATATGCATATATACATACATGTATATATACATATATACATACATGTATACATACATGTATATATACATATTTACATATACATATATACATACACATATATATATATATACATACATACATATATACATTCATATATACACACGTACATATATACATACATACATACATTATTAGATATACATACATATATAGTATAAATGTATGGATGGATGTACAGTATGTATATCATACATACTGTACATACATATATATGCATACATATATATGTATACATATATATATATATGCATACATATATATATATACATACATACATACATATACATAAATATACATACATATACACATATACATACATATACAATACATATGTATTTATATATATACACATATATACATACATTTATATATATACGTATATATATTTATATATATATACACATATATACATACATTTACATATATATATATATATATATATATATATGTACATACATTTATATATATACGTATATATATTTATATATATACACATATATATATATATATATATATATATATATATATATATATATATATATATATGTATATATATAGACATATACATACATACATACATATATATATACACGTACATATATACATACATACATATATAGTATATACACATACATATATATGCATACATATACATACATACATTTACATATATATATACACATATACATACATACAGTATATATACACATATATATGCATACATACAAACATACATACATACATGCATGCATACATATATATATATATATATATATATATATATATATATATATATATATATATATCCTCCTGAGTGTGTCCTCGACACTGGATATTTTTCTTTGGTCTATTTCTTTTGTTTAACACCAATATTTATTGCAGAGGATGCTGATTCAAATACGATTGTTATACGTCTGAAAATATCTGACCTATTTCACTCTCATTTGGAGCAGTTTTAGGTTTTAAAGGATGCTTAATTTTAACTCCAATGTTGTAATCATCTTTTGTTCACTAGTTTGTGGGCAAGGTTGCCCACAAATTTATTTTCTAGGAAATTTAATTAGGAATTGTTTGTGCAGTTTTCTTTCAATATACCTTAATTTATTTCTAAATAAATTATAAATACCCATTATGGCTTTGGAAGCATGGGAAGTAAATCAAGGGGAAAAAAGTATGATTTGTTTTACAGTTTTTCCAATTTTTATTAGAAAATGCGGCAATGTGCAGACTACAATATTCTCAAGACAACAAGCGATTATTGTTGTTTGTTAAAGTATGATAATTATCATAATATAATAATTACAGTGAAATAGTTGTATTACATACAGAAGTGGATCATAAAAGTGCCAAGCTAGTGTTAAATCAGATGTCCCTCTCAGGGTCCGGGGGTGGCTGGAGCTATCAGCATTTGGGCGGAAGGGGGAGTACACCCTGGACAAGTCGCCACCTCATCACAGGGCATTTTCATTGTTGAATTTGCTTAAAGAGAAAGCTGGATTGTTGGCTAAATATGGGACTATAATAATGCATAATCTAAATGACAACAAAGACGTACAGTTACATGAGAGTACAATCATTGTTGTGTTGGCCTTGGCAGAGGTCTGTGCTCTACTGACTTTCTATTGAAGTGCTAGTGCCCCATGCCACACACTTAGGACCCCAAAAAGTGAAAAAATTTGTCACACAGCTGAGCAGCTGTGCACGGAGAACATGTGCTAACCCTTCGCCGTCTTTTCTTTTTTCTTCACCTGCTTTTACAACATCCTGTCTGGCCTCTTTGTCTGCAAACACAAGATGCAAAGCTCGCACACGCTCAGCCCATCCTGCGGGCCTGCTGGTGCACGCTAGTGACGCTATACTAATATGTGTATGCGCACGCGTGCGTGTATGTGCGTGTGTGTGTGTGTGAAGAATGACACGAGTCATGGGGCAAGCAAAAGGATGTCAACAGAGGAGTGTTAGCAACCTAAGACGACCCTGGCCCAGTTTTGAACCCTTCCCGGGATGGCCACTGGGGCCCCCCTCTGAATACTTTGAGGCGTGTATACGCGGGCGCTGTCACATCATGACATCCCCGCGCGCACACACACACACACACACACACACACGTACGGCGTAAAGAGATCAGGCGGTAAATATTTCATAAGACGACGCGGTGACAGTGACATACGCAAACATCTCTTTTCCCGCCTTTTTGTCCACTTCTCGTCTCCGGGCTGTCACTTTTTTCAAGGGGTTTAGGGAACAGGGGATGTGTAGTGCGGGGGGCGACCCACTTGCATCGTAGGGCCCGCCCAAGTGTTGGGATTTTGACGTAGCCTTGGAAATGACAGTCACTGTTGCTATATTACGATACTTGGCCCATAGTATAATTAGCTTAGCAAGAACACAATAATCAGTGTTTCTCATGTATTCAATTTACCTGTGGCGAGCCGCCACGAGTAGTAGTACCGGTACTTAGTACCAAAGAGTATATTGTCGTTTTAAAATGATTCCTACGTGTGTGTACGTCAAGTATATATACTTTTCATGTTCTGTAATTTAAAATACTGTTTACATATCTGCCAAACTAAATCCCAACATTCAGGGAGGACACAAAGATATATGTAAATAATTCAGGGGTGTACAAAGGGCAGCCTGTGTTACATTGTAGTAATAAAATAAGCAACAATTTAAAAATACAGCAAAACGGTACAACAAGAAAAAATGTTGATACTAATAACACAGATTTGCCTTCAAATATATTTATAAAAATTGTTTTAAATACATGCGTCATTGCCAATTATTATAATTATTATTGACACCAACCCTACCCCACTACAAATAGATTGCCAATCTGTTGGAAACACTGACGATTATGTGAAAATGTATGTATTTGTGGGGAAAACAAGAACTACACATCATGATATACAGTAGTTACCTGGGTAATATGTATAGGTTTTTAGGCGACAGAAAAACTAAAAAGGACACAACAACCTTAGCTTAAGCCTGACATTCTGTGCGTTGCATGGTGGGGCCCTTCAGTACATCACTGACTTGCTATGTCCTTACTCTTCAAGGCGCAACCTCGGTCTTCAGGCCAGGGACTTCTAAAGATACCAAAAACTTGTTTTAAAACCTGTGGAGACCTGGCATTACAGGCTATAGCTCCCAGACTCTGGAACAATTTGCACCAGTGATCTTGACTGTGTTGAAACTTTTAAGAAACATTTGAAAACTTCTCTTTTTAGTAAATTTTTTAGTTAATACACCTTTTAACTATAATTTTGAATCAACTTTATTGATGTTGACCCTGTTGTTTTAAATGTAATTGTTGTTTTACTTCACCTATGTTTTGTACAGCACTTTGTGATTTTATCTGTGAAAAGCGCTTTATAAATAAAATTAATTTACTTACTTACTTACTTAAGCGGGCTAGCGAAGGCTTGCTTTTCAGTTATCAACTTGTTGCATGTGTAACCTTTTGAAGAGTTAACATACCCTTCATAAAGAAACAGTACAATTATGGCGCGATTCTCTAACTGATGTTTTTAGCAGCTCAGGAAAGGTGAAACATCACATGGTCATCAAAGTTCACGATATCGTCACATTATTGTGTTGCTTACAAAATGATGTTAATTAGAAGAATGAGGAGCAGGTATCTCCACATTTTCTTGTTATATCACCTGACCGCCCAAAAAAACTTTACCTCGTTTTTCAGATAAAAAAGAAATGTTGCCTTTTATTTGCTAGTAGACGCTATGTAAAATATGAGTGACTAAACAAAGCATTACGTCAATTACTCAAAGCAGGCAAATGTTAAAAATATGACGTTGTCATTGTTTACATACGCAGTGTTGACAGTACATTAGATCGTATCAGAAAAGTCAAATTCGTTAGTCAGTGCACATCTTGGAAATATGATTGTATTGATATATGCTGCTGATCAATCAAAGTTCATTTGTATAACCTTTAATCACAAGTGTGCATTGATACTGTACCGTGAACTGATATTAATACTATTGTGATGTGTTCAAGTCAGTTGAAAACTAAATGTACCAATGACCTTTAATGTCCAATGTGGACTGGTGGACTATTTTGGATCTGAAGGTGCCCCTTCTCTTCCTCTATCCCCCTCTGCCCACTTTCTTTTTTTTGTTTTTGCCCCACCACCCAATGCTCCTTTAATCACCTGGCTTGCTCTCATTTGCATATTAAATAGGCTTTAATCATGAAAAGCAATCAGGCTTTTGCATATTCATACCTTCCCCTGTGCGCCTGCTTCCTTGTCTCGCTCCAGTGCCAAGCAGCCCGCAATCAGTAGGCAGGTGGCGTCGTGGCGGTCCATACACACACACATGCGCGCGCACGCACGCACGCACGCACTGTGCCACTTCCAAATAACTTCACATGCTACTTAGGTATTATCTCTATGAGAGAGGGAGAGGGGTGAGATAAAAAAAAGATGGCGAGACTGATCCCTGATTTGAGCGGCGAATATTTGTACAGAGGCTCAAGGAAAAGCCATTTGCATAATGACTTTGTAGTTTTGCATTAATCACATTTGCATATGAAAATGCGTTAATTACTCCTGATGATTTTTTTTCTACCCCCCCACATACACGCACGCACACACACACACAAACACGCACACACACGCACACACACCCTCCCTAAAACTTGCTTAATTTTGATGTCCAACCTCCGGGGTTGTGATTAGGGGCCAACACAGTGCCACTTGCGTAGGTGTGTGTGTGTGTGCGTGTGTGTGTGTGTGTGTGTGTGTGTGTGTGTGTGTTGGCGCTTGAGTGTTTTGAACGCGTGCCAGCGCATCCATCTTATGTCTGCTGTGAGGCATGTGTGTCTATTTTCATTTGCTGTGTGTGTGTGTGTGTGTGTGTGTGTGTGTGTGTGTGTGTGTGTGTGTGTGTGTGTGTGTGTGTGTGCGTGTGTGTGTGTGTGACAGTGGGGAATGCAGACTACGCTCCTTCCATTTTAAACACTTTTTTCCAAAGTAACATGAAGTTGTTTATGATTCCAACCTCCCTCTAATGCCTTTTTTGTAGCTACAAATATGGAGAAGTGTGTGCGTGCGTGTGTTTGCATGTGTGTGTGTGTCCCATGCTGTCAAGTGGCAGATTAAATAGAAAAACATGTTCAATCAGAATGCATGCATTACATATTGGTGCGAGCATGTTTTGGATGTTTTGACCTCCTTGAGGACATCACATGTGCACGCCTGCTGGAGACGTAAACACAAATAAGACAGCACGACTTTGGACCATCACATGTAAACATGGATTCCTCAGCCATCGACCATGTGATTTTTGGGCTTTCAGTCAGCAACACCCGCAATTTGTGAGAACTACGCAGGACTATATGGAATGTTAGGGACACAACAAATGTTTATGAACAGCAATAATGTGCTACAATACCGAATTGTAGCATTTAATGAAAAAAAAAAGTTTCAGTACAAACGTCAGTAAAACATTTGTTAGTTTTCAATGTTACACTGTTTTAACATTACAAATAAATACTCATTCAATTGTAATTTTTAAACACACCAAAATTATGTCATGAAATTTAAAAGAAAAAATGTTTGCCGTGATGGAAAAAGCTATAATATTTTGACTATGAATATTTAGATTTAGAAAAATTCGATAAGAAAAAGGTAACAAAAAAAAAACATTTTAAAATGAAATAAAATCATAATGTAACAAGAATAACATTAGACTTCAAGCATAATTTAACAAGATAAAGTTGGAAATGTAAGAGAATAATGACCCTAGGAGTACGATTTGGAGAAAAACAAGTCATTATTTTAGTGGAATACAAATGTAACATTACGTTGAAAAAAGTCAGAATTTTACAAGAAAAAATACATACGGTAATTGTATGTGAATTGCGAGAAACAAATATTTTACCAGAATAAAACAATTGGTCAAATATAACATTTAAACTTTTTATTCTCATAATACGATATAACATAATATAACAATTATTGTCATAACTTATTTTGATATTTTGATATTTTTTAGTAAGCATCTTTGAAAATTTCAGTGGGCGGAAAAAGTGACCTGGAAGTTTTTTTGTTTTTTTTGTTTTTCAAAAAGAAGCATGTTAACATACGGTTACTACTATGCGAACATGCTAAATTATGTCCAGGGTGTACCCTGCCTTCCGCAGCTGGGATAGGCTCAAGCTCCCCGCAACCTGAGGGGGGCAAGCGGTAGAAAATAGATGAACGGAAATATGCGACATTCAAAAGGCTGAGAAATAGTTAAGATTAGCACCTTAAAAGCAGCTGAAGTGGCAAACGAGCAACAAAAGAGGCAAAGTTGTGACAGGCGACACAAAGTTTGCAGTCAGCTCATCGCCATTGTGAGCTTGCATGTGCACAACGGCAACATGCATGTTGCCGCCTGCGTATGGGCCCCTTGCCTCAGTTGGGACCACCCTGGGGGAACGTCTACTTTTTCTGTGTGTGTTGCATCCATGGGGGTCATCTAGGTCTATGAGGCCGGCTACATGTGCACACCTGACCTACACATTCATATAGCGGAATAGAAATGTACATGAATGCAGAGTGGAAACATGCACGCTGAAATACATTGACAAGAGCGATATGCACTTACACACACACGCACGCAAACACACACAAACGTACACACAGCCTAAAGACTCCCACATGAAGGCATCAAACGCTCCAAAGGCAGCTTTATGGCACTCATATGGCAGCACATTTGATATTTTCCTACCACAGCGGGGGAATAAAACTCGCCACTAATTTGGAGAGCGAGCGCCACCACTAACTTGCAGCATGTGCCGCCGCGCCGCGTCCTCCAGATGTGTGCACTCTTTGCTCCTTAACACTGCTTTAGGAGCCATTGGAGAAGATCGCGCCCCTCATTCCGTCCACGTCCTGCAAGCCGTCCCCCCCACTTTTACCCGCACATGACGGCTGCGTTAAACACAAACACGACGTCACTGCAGCCCACCAGAAGCTTCCTGGTGTGCGTTCGTGTTTATGCTGCCTGCATAAATACAGTGGAAGATCGAACAATGTGGAATTCAATACATATGTTCAGGAAATGCCTCGAAAGTTGCTCAAAATATTGTAGTGATGTCAGCATAGCGCACAAAGGATAACTTTTGCTTTTTCTTTTGCCTACTTTGCTTTTATGCTATCACCGCTTAACATATTTTTTCACTTGTACATCAGGGCCCCTGGGCTTTTGTAAAATATTAATTTAATATTTTAATAAAAACAAGATACCATAAATGTTAATATAAAATTAGTATAGCTAAAAATTAAAAGCTTAATAATATGGTTGATTGATTCAACTCTAAATGTCATAAGACTACACTGCCTATCAAAAATACAAAATGTTTTTTCAAGCTTTGAACGCGTCATTCAACACAGATGTCATAATGTCATCAAATCTCACCTTTAGGCATTCACACACAGCACCAGCATTTTGGAACAAGGAGAGGTGATAGACAAAAGGTAAACAATATAATCAATCTATCTGTGGCAGCTAAGGATACAGTTATGTACAAGTTTCACGTTTGCCTCGCATTGCCCATAACTGTGGTGAGTTCAAGGACCCTCAATTAAAGTAACAAAAAGGGGCGTGGCTTGTTTTTAAAGACAGCGGGAGACTTAACTCCCAGGAGATGCCCCAATAAACCTATAATCATTATAATAATGATGTCTTATTATCATTTGTAATATCCACTGATGATAATACTAGGTGTATCAGCTAATACTGTACACTGTTAAAGTAAAGGAACATTTGACGGATTTATAATCATTTTTAGGTGAATAATGACAAGTATATGATTATTTAAATTCATATTCTGGCTACTTCTTATTGAGTTTGTTGGCTTTTTTTGTAAAAACAACTAACATTTTTTTTTTAAACAAAAACATTATGCAGCGGGTTTGTCTAGATATGGTAATCCCATTTTTTTAAACGTCAAAAACCTAGTTCGTGTTTTTACATGCGTTCAAAAAAATTGTTTCAACTTTTTTTAGTGCATCGAAACATATCAAGTGTGTGTGTATGGGTCGGCGACATTGGGTTTGGGGTGGAATGGCAGGCCTAGAATTTGGTGCTATGCCCCTGCTTACAGTTATTGTGAAAAAACTACTTTAAAAATTACAGTTTAAAAGTATGAGGATGGCCACAGCTTGACCCGAGACCAGATTATCCGTACCCCTCTCAAATCTATTGACAAGCTATTAGATTTAACTGTATATGCCTGCCAAATAAATCGTTGTTGTATGCCCGATCGTGCGCCGTCCCCACGTTTGTGACCACATTACTGTTAGCGCTCAGGGACTTTTGCGGAAGCTCGAATCGAACGTGCGGCTATTGTGTGGCGTAATGGGCTACCTCGCCAGCGCCATTAGCGTTTTGTGAAAAAGCCAGAAAAGACATCGCTTGTTAGCTAGTCGGTGCGGGCATCGTCCGCTTAGCGCCACCCTTGTCCTCTTATCTCATTAGCGTCCCGCTCTGCGAGGAGAGACGGCGTTTACGGCCCTATTTGGCACTTTAGTGGCTGCCTCAGCAGCAGCAGCAGCAGCAGAGATGCTGAGAGCTTTACATGCTACACTTACACTCCCCCTGCCCCCGTCACTGCATCCACTTACTTGTCTTGTCCAATTACTGAGACGCAAACAAAACAAAGATGGCTGGAAACGAAACACACAATTTAGTTTGGTCGGTGGCAGCGTGTAAACAACACTCAAATTCAAAAAAGCAACCTATTAAAAGGCTTCTGGCTAATTTTACATAAGCAGATCAATAATCTTCCAGTTTATTAGGGCTATTAGAGCTCAAGCTCAACCTACAACCTAACTCCTTTATGTGTCTGACAATAAGATTCATTATTGTTTCAGGAGAAGAAAAAGGTTGGCTGCTCCAATTTGTAAATAATGCTGAATCCTTTATCCAGATCTGCACCAAAAATAAACATTTGTACCACCCTTCTACAAAGTTTTGTGTAAAATTGGTTAAGTCGTTTTTGTATAAATTTACTAACATATATAATGTGACAAAACAACTTACCTTGTTTTGTTGCTTCGTTGCCATAGTGGCGGTCCCTGCTGAGAAAGCTGCTCACTAATTGCCTTTTATTCTGAAATCACAAAAAATATTAATTTTTCTAGCTTTTTGGGCTACCTTAATTGCAGAAATTCATGGCAGAAATCTAAAAATGTTTTTAAGAAACTTTGATTTGGCAAAGAGTGTGTTTTTATTTTATTTTTGTACATAATAATTTGAGTAAAAACAAAAATGTATAACCATGAAGATGCTACAACAGTGGGGTCGAAATCCAAACATTTCCTGCTAAAATATACGTCAGCTTTATGTTATAGCATTATATTAGTAGTGTTTTTAGTCTTAACACTAACTTTTTTAAATTACATCATGCATTTCCGCCCTTTTTTAAACTTTTGCGATTGAGTTTTTTTTTTTAGTTTTCTTGCTAAAATGTATTTTAAAAACATGTCACGAGCCCAAAAAACCCTTAAACTCCCAACTACTTTCCTGGTGAACCAGCCTGGAGGCCATTGTTGTTTTAGTTAGCACTTAACATCATTGCAAGCATTAGTTGCACTGTATATGTGAATTAGTTACATTTAAAAAATGAACCTGCATTTTTATAATAACCACCCCAAAAGTCATGTGTGAAACAAAAATAGCATCTGTTACTGCCATGACCACCCTTATTCTCACTACTTTTTTGTGGCTGGTGCTGTTTTCCTAGCATTGGCTTTAACAGGACTTGTACCGCACAGTGAAATAATCAAACTATCGTAGCCAGAAACGATCAGACACATATATATATATATATATATATATACACACTTAAATAAGAGGATTATGAGGACAATTTTACTTCTGGCTTTATTCATTATAAATGTAAATCTGCGTTTTATTAGCTTGCTCTATGACTAAAACATCAAAACACAAATGGAGAGTAAACGTCTGCCAGGCCTGTCATGTTACATCCTGACCCTAGATGGGTCAAAGGCTCAAACAATGTGTGCACTACTTTAAAAAAAAAAAAAAAAAAAAAAATCCCCCTGTCTTTTATTTTTTTTTAATCCTGTCTTCGCCCGACTGAGCCAAAATGAAATAAAGTGGAGATGTTATCGGGTCAATTGGTGCCAGCGGAGCTAGTCTGGGCATGTGGTCTGGCGGGGGCAGCACTGGCCCGAACAACCACCCAAGCATACGTGTGTGTGTGTGCGTGTGTGTGTGTGTGTGTGTGTGTGTGTGTGTGTGTGTGTGTGTGTGTGTGTGTGTGTGTGTCATTAAAGTAGTGGCTAGATGAAAGCTTTCTTTAACCATAAGCTATGCAGGAGCCGTGCCAGCAGCAGGAAATGTATCAGCGTGATAACAGCCACAAAGACAGAGAGATAATGACAAAGAATTGAGAGAAAAAGCGAGAGGCCACACTGAACCCTCTCCAGGGAGGCCCCAGGCCAAACTCAACCTCGTCACAGTTGCACACACTGCGAAGTATGCGCTGGGTGTGTGCGCCAAGCGATGCGCATGTCTCTATTTGTGGCACGCCGACGTTTCGACACACCTTTTCGAGACCCGCAGTAGAGAACACCGCTTGTCACGACCTTTCACGCATGACAGAGACTGACGCCGAGCGACAGGAGAAGACTAGCGACTAAACGGTGGTGTTTGTCAGCATTGGAAAGTTGTCGCGGTAGAAACAACAGTACACTGAGTTTGACAGTAGCTACGCGGGCTTGTAGTGAGAAGAATGCCGTTGCTTTTGTTGCCACGGCAACCAAAGATCATCTATTTTAGTTGTCACTCATTTTAATCGATTATACTTGGGATTTTTGTGTAGCATCAGAATTAACGTTAATCCTCAGATTTGTGTCGAGGTGATTTTATAAATTTTGCCAAACACAAATACTCAAATTTCTTTCTACCATTTCAAGAAACCCTATACAATTACTAGGAGATAGACAATTCTTTCTTAAAACAGTTTATCATATTAGCACATCTATAAGGCACTGCATAGGAATTAACGTGAGTCTACAGAGATGTTCGTGTTGATCTTACAGACTTTGCTGCACCTTAAAATACTGCTATTCTCTTTAGATTTTTAAAAGTACTTTATTTTTCTTTCTAAAAAACATAAATATTTGTTATAGAATAGACGTTTAAAAAAATATTTAGTACATTAGTATATTAACTGTATAAGGTTAGCATCGGAATTAACGTTAGTCTTCAGATTTGTTCGTGGTGATCTTAAAAACTTTGCCGCACATTAAAATATTCCCATTTTTTTTATTGTATTTTGTCAAAAAATGTTTGAAATTTTTAGAGAACGGTAAATTATTTGTTTAATAGTTTAGTACATTAATGATATAAGCCTAGCAATGGAGTTCATGTTACAATTCAGATTTGTGTGCACTGCTTCTATAGATGCTTACTTTTTCCAAGTATACACATCAACAAAGTGAGACTATATCTCAACTATGTCGTATTGCAATTTAACTTACATTCCTGTTTAGCACAGCGGCTTGTAATTCCACTTGGCACCTGCAGGGGAAGCCAATTATAGAAACATCCACACAATGTTTAACATAGTGTTTCGTAATTTATGCTGATGTATTGCTGCCGATCTTGTCATAGTAAACACTCAATTAAAATAATTAGACGTGATTACGGTTATTGTTTGAAAAATCATAAACTGATTAATGTTGTAAGCTAATCAATTAACCAACAATAAACCATCAACAAGTTTCACCGAATTCAGGCTTGAGTGGAGCGGTCACATCATCAGCGCAATCACCATCACTTTGTTTGTGAGTTTTCGGGCTAATTGGCTTGCTTGCGATATACATCGCATTCATACACAAAACTCGGCGAATTAGAATGTGTGGACAGTCACGGACGAGGCTCAACGTACTGCATTCAGTACATAGCCAGCTGTCGAGCGTTCCATGCACTGACATTGCAAACGACGCAATGACACACACTCACACACAAATACACACACTCACACACACGTGCACAGTAGATGTGTTGAAGCACAATGGCCGTGTCTTTATAGCTTCTGCATAAGGAAATTTTTCTATACTATTCTTCAGAATTTCTCTCGGAGTACGGGAAGACGTGGTATAAAGCGCATTGATCCTATGAAAAATCGAATAACCCACCATAGCAGCATCAATAAGGCATTGAATAGCAGTGAATGAGACATGGACGGTGCGGACAAAGTGGGTGTCCCTGAGGGGCCAGACTCCAGCTCGTTTGGATGTAAACGTTCAAAGTCATTGTCAAAGCTGCTTTTTATCTTTGGACACCATCAAACATCTTTTTTTTTTTTGCACATGGAAATGTCTGCTGGTGACCTTTTCCTTGAAATATTTCACATTCTGCTTTTTCTCCCTGCTTATTATTAAAAGGTGGATGTTATTTTCCCCTCACTCTTATTTGTGTAACCCAGCGATGACGCCATTGTTTCCTTGATGCCGTCGCCCGCTGCGCTGCACCGCGCCGCGCTACAACGCCCGATTTAAGTGCTTGTAATTCTGCTATTAACAATAGAATTGCAGGTGGTAATGATAAAAGCATTTTCCCCCGGCTTCCTCAACAGACTGCAATTTTCTTCTTCTTCCTTGCCGTTTTTTCACCAGGCATCCTTTTCCACCCAGGTGTCCTCCATTTTGTCAACAGAACCGCATGAGTGTGTTCTGGCTTGTGCTGCGCTGGGACCCCGTCAAGGGGTCTTCTTTGACGGGTCGGGCTCAAACGCCACAGCAATCTTAGCTAATTTAGCCTGAAGACCTCCCCCGCCCCCTCCCATAAGACGAGTCTTATGGTAGATTTCTAGTCCTAGCAAGAGGAGTCCACAGGTGCTCAATGTTACCGTTAAAAGAAAAAATGGAAGCTTGGAGGTCAAATGTCAAAAAGTAGGGTGGGAATGTTTCACTTAACATATCCAATCAATATATTTTTCTTGCACATGAGGAGGGGGTTCAACTGCGGTCTTGACTCATTGGGTTTTCATCACTTTCCAACTTTCCAATTCAATTAGTTGTGGTTTCACATGACACTTGGCGTCGGCTGCTTTGCCTCGCGTCCGGGCCGACTGTCTTCGCTTCGACGGGCTGCATTGCCCGTGCAAAAAAAAAAAAAGAGAAAGCGAATAAACGGTTTAATTTCCTCTCCACGATAATATTCCAATACTATTTCTTTATCTTCAGGTGGCGGCCTCCTCATTTCCTCTCTCTTGCAACCCCCACCAAAATATTCTGCATTCTTATGCGATTGTCAAGTTGACTTTTGATTTATTTTTGGCAGAGTGAATTACAATTAAGCACTTTTTTGTCCTCTCTACCTGGTTTCCTATTTCTGATAAATCCTAACTAGGAAAAGACATCACAATAAATTCCCTATTGATTATTAACAAATTCATGCTCGATCAACATTGTTAGTTCTTTTACTTTCTCCACTACCATAACATATTATTTGAACATAAATGTTGTATGTAAACAAAAAGGACACAGTTCTTCTTCTTAGTGGGAACCTCACTCCATTCCTTAAAACATATGTTACAGCGGTAACTCGGTTTTGGTTGGTAGACTGTTCCAAAAGGTCCAACAAAGACCAAATCATATGAAAACAAAAGCATTTTTCCCATAAAAAGTAACCAATTAATTCCAGACATCCTTAAAAAAGTATTTTTCTAAATAACTTGAAAAGCACTTGGAGAACGAAGACCACCACCTATCACCCAATAGAAAATAATACCTAAAAAAAATCCTGAATTCTGAAACGGATTCACTTGTTCCTTATCCCATTTCTGACATTTCTTGAAAGGTTAATCAAAATCCATGTTTTTTTCAAGAGTGAAATTAAATAAACAGAGTGAACCCTCCCGTGTCACCCACTCTCTTTGTCTGTGTAGGTGGAGGCGGTCGCTAGCATACACATGCAGACAGATAAGTTTAGCCTCGTAATGTAAACGTAAAGTAACGTCGTAGAAAGTATCTGGATCACCTCCAAAATCAAATCACTTGTTCCTTATCCCATTTCAGACATTTCCCCAAACATCATATTAAACTTCACCCATAGCGTATGAGCTATGTTGCTAATGAACTAATAGGATGAATTTCTATTTAACGGAGAACTGCACTTTTTTGGAATTGTGTCCGTCATTCACAATCCAAGTTTTTATATTTTTTGCATTATAACTAAATGTTATAAATAAATAAATAAATGTTAGCAAAATGGAGTTTTAGAAACTTAGTGATCAGCAGCTCCAGCAAGTAGCAGTAGTGCTAAGTGCTAAGCAAAAAATACAAACTACAAACATAATAAAACAATCACTTACTTACTTAATGTCGGCTCTCACTGGGATGCCGACTGATGGGATCTTTATATATTCCCATTTAGATGAAGAATTACAGTAAATTCCGCACTATAAGCCGCTACTTTCCTATGCTTTAAACCCTGCGGCTCTTAAAACGGTGCAGCTAATTTACACATTTTTTATTCGATGACAGTCATAATTCAAATATATATTTTTTAAAAACAAGTAAAGACACTGAAAAGATTTGTTATTGTTTGTGCTATGGTGCCATCTTTTGGACGCGTTCGCTCACTCAGACTGTGATTTCAACCGGAAGTACAAGTGCCGCTCCGTCTTCTAGTCGTCCATGGCCTTTCTACTCGTATGGATTCTTCATTCATCACTGCAAGCAACATTTGTAAGTTTTACAAATATACGTAACTAAAACTGTTGATACTTACTAAACCGTCCCATGCGTGATGTCTGGAGGAGTGTTTTCATGCGCATTTGTACGTGCTATCGTAATGTAATGAAGCTAGGGCCGTTTGCTAACACGTTCACAAGTGCCTGTGCTAGTATTATTAACTTACAACGGCATTCCTCTTGTATTATTTCAGTTTCACAAATACCTCTGTAAATTCGCCACAAGTTCACCGTGTACTTATTGAGTCTGTTTAGCTGATTGGAGTGCTAGCTTCCGCAGCTCATGGGTCCATGACGATGTCTTCTGTTGTGTCTGATCAGCCTTTTTAATGCCGTCTACAGGCACCGTTTGGAAACAATTAAGGTATGCAAATAAACATTTACAAAATGTTTCTGCGTAAATAACTAGTTTTGCAACATATATATCTGCGGCTTATAGTCGTGCAGCATTAATGGAAACATATTTTTTCTTTCAAATTTAGTGGGTGCGGCTTATATATTGTTGCACAATGTAGTCCGGAAAATATAGTAAACATAATCCTCATGCAGGTAAACAAAAACAAAGGTGACGCAAACAGGCGTCTTTTTGTGTCTTTCTTGCAATCTGCGGGTCTAAGTCGAATATCAAAGTTGACCAACTTCATGGTTTATGGCCACCACCTTCTACAATACAAGTAATAGACATTATTTATAATATAAAATGAACTTTTACCAACTCAGAGGTGATGCAGCAGCAGCTCAGTATGTCAAAAGCTGCACAAGTTAGTTAGTAGTTACCTCTCTGTGATTATGGGGTTGCTAAAAGTTGTTCCTTAACGTTAGCGCTTATAATATCAATATCACTGATACATGGTTAATATGCAGGTCATGACATGTAAATTAAGTTTTGTTGGCGATTTTTGGATATTGTTTAAAAGGCTTTATGAGTGCAATAGATTATTCATTTGACTTATTACGCATCGTTAGCCACACCTTACTTGCAAATTAGAATGCATTGAAAAAAGAAAAACATGTGTTCTTGTCTTACGTAAACGATAGGAAGCCATAAAAATAGTGCTGTCAAGCTTAAAATATAATATTTGCTAAGAATAGAGCAAATACTGAAGACGCTCAAAGTCTTTGAAGCTACATATAGACAACACACAGATTAAGAATACAGCTGTCAAAGTCACACGTAAACTGGACCATAAATAACGTGCCATACATGGTCAAGATCTATACAAAACAACCGCCTCAAGTCCAGTTTTGGGTAGGCATCAGTCAAGTTTGACAGCCACCTGTTCTACTCACTGTGACTGCGGTATATGTGTTGTGAACCAACATCAATGTCTTTTTCTGCCATGTCTCTGTTAAGTTGGGTCTGTCGGCAGGAGTGATTCGAGCTCGATATAAACTTAATTGGCAAAGCCCCCCCATATGGTAGTCTGCCACCTCATTGTGTTATGTGTCCAAATAAACATATAAATGAGCATTTAACATCACTGAAGACTCTTGTTGGCGAAGACAATGATGAGAACCTCAAGGACATTCGTACATTGCTACTAATTATTTTTTTTAATTCAATAGTGTTTCTCACCTTCTTTATCAAAGTTCTGGCACTCGCAACTTTCTTTGGCCCATTTGCGGTCATATTCAAATAAAATATTGCAGAGACTGAGTCACCCGTCTTTGTTTGGGCACACGAATTAACGGAATGATATGCTGGCAAACTGGTTTGTTACGCGCAATGTTTGACCATACTATACTCGCGGCATACGAAAACCGAGAGCCAATTCTGGCAAACATGTTTTGAAGAAAACGGATTCCTGCAAAAAGTGTAAAACTGTAGTTAGTTAAAAAATAGTCTGGCACCATACTTTCTTTCTGTTTACTTCCACTTTTCATTTTCTACCACAGCCCATTGAGGCAGCTAACCTGCATCGGTAGTGAAATCCTTTCCGTTGCCTCAGGACGTCACGTCATTACGTCGTTTAGGTCAACAAAAGAGCGTCAGTAATTAAAAGTCCATGAATAGAATTTGATCACAGCCATGCTGGGACGTCAACATTCACTTCCTTGTTTTGGTTGGAGCAAAGTTTAAGCTGATATTTTGGTTTGGATGAGAAAGTAGCTTAGCGATGTTTTTTGTAACCAAACACAACACAAAGCGCTGGTACTTTAAATCCTCTTTTTGTGCTGTCAGGCATTTTAGCCGCTTGTATTGGCCACACACACACACACACACACACACACACACACACACACACACACACACACACACACACACACACACACACACACACACACACACACACACACACACAGATGTATATGGTTAGCAGGCTGAAGCTGGTTCCAGTTAGCATGGAGCCAGCCACACTGTGTGAGAGCCTCACCCCCTGCCTGCTACTGCCACCCTCCGCAGTCTCGCTCCATCCCCCCTACTCTTTCCCAGCATGCAGTGCACGTGACAGCCAGCCAGCCAGCCGAGCGCATGCCAAGGCGGCGGCTTATCGCCCCGGCTCGCCATCCCCGGTTGATCCGCACGGCCCCCGTGGCCCCCTTGATTAGCCGCCTTCGTGACAAACAAGCCATCAGAGCGGAGTGGGAGACCCAGGAGGAAGAAGAGGGAGGGGCAGCGAGGGGAGGAGGAGAGGTGTAGAGGTGGGCACGGGGGTGAGGTGTGGAGGTTGGGACCCCCGGGGACCCCTAGATCACAGCCATGCTAATGAGGAGCTGCTTTGCCAGCAGGAGAGGTGTCAGCTAACCCCTGACAGGTGCACATCGCGTACTCCCTAGTGTGTGTGCGTGTGTGTGTTGGCGTGCGTGTGAGTGCGCACGGGGAGGGCTGAAAGAAAGGAGGGGCTGGCGGGGACAGGTTTGCGTCCCAGTGGCCTCGCCTGCGGGGGCTTTGCTCCGAGTGTAAATCTGTTGCTGCGTTGCCCTTGATGGAATGTCGGGGACAGTGCAGCCAACCTGCATCCCTCCCCAGGAATGACGGCGTGCACAAGACTCAAGACATAGATTAGAGGACGCTCAGAATTTATCAAACTTTTCATTTGTTTGGATTTATAATGCATTTTTAATTTAATGTGTGTCCTAATTCATGCGGATTAATTTGTCATTGTTATTAAGAATTAACCAGAATTTTTTACTGATTAAAAGCTAATAGTTGGACAGCCCTAAACGTACATCACATCATTTTATGTATTTTTGGTCATTGCCAAGAGATGTAATATATGCATATTTAATTGTTTTTACTGGTGAACTTTGGAAAAAAACAGCTTTTAACAACATCTATACTATTCAAGTCATCATCATGGTTTTTTTTGTAAGCTTTGTGACCGAGTATACACACAGAGAAAACCATACAACTAAATAATACACGCTAGGAGGCGCTTTGTCTCATTTGGCAAATTTTTCATTTTGCTTTTTAATCAACTTTTAGTCCAATTTTGAGTTGTTCAATGTCTGGATGGTTCATCGAGCTTATCTTCAAATCTGCAATACGTTACCTTTTAGCCTCCTAAGCATACGACATAGGTAATACCAATTATGTCGTTTGATGCGTAAACAAGCTTGCTATTGGGAACCTGCCAGCTTGATTAGCAATGATCCATCATACATTTATTAAAACCAAGCTGTACATTTTCCATGTGTTTTGTTCACATGACCAGATTGTCATCGATTTCTAATACAGTTGTGTTTGCTTGACGAGATCTTGAAATTCCATTGGGTACTATTTCAGCTTGACTTAGACAAACTTTATTGATCCACAACTCACACCAATAACCTTCGACAGCTCAGTTTTAAATGACTATTGTGTTTTTGGGGCTTTCTTTTTTTGGCTCGCCCTATCTCCAGATTAAAGCATAGTTGTGATACAGGCGTTGATGGCGGGAGCTCAAGCTTTACAGTCAAACCAGGCGGGAGCAACGGCATATGTGAATTCCTAAATTAAACACAAATCCACATGTCTACGCCATATGTCCGCTGTCTACCTCGCTCGCACACCACACCCCAGCCCCCCTTAACTCTTCTTGACGGTTTCGCACCAATTTCTCGACGTCGGCCATATGCGAGCAAATGATTCGGCGGCTCCCTTTCTTCATTGGCTGGCATTTTGTTTGTACTTTTTAAGGCAAAATAAAGGCTATAAAAGGCAATCTGGAAGGAATAAAATGTGATGTAAAGCTCAGATCTCTCAGTCCACGAAGACGCCTTTAATTGGCCGGGAGGTTTAAGTATGAAAAGAAGAGAAGGAGAGCATTATTAGCAGCCCACCTCGGCTGCGCTGTGTGCCTGTGCCAACGTTTTAATAACTTCCTCCAGGGCTCCTGGCCAGTCGCTCTTGTTTTGATGCACACAACCAAGTGGTGCCCTCCCAAGCGGGCTCTCAGGTCTCCATTGTGTTCTTGTTTTGTTGGGAACGCTGGCATGAGTGCACCTGGACACAACCGGGCTCCACAGACTGGAGCGCCGAATGCCAGAAACGCCAACAGCTGCTAATGTAAAAGCCTCTAGTTGAAAACAATCACCACCGCCATCTTGGTTGTTTATGTAAACACATCCTACCTCTTTGGCCTTGTTTACACTGGACACCAAATCAGATTTTTTTGCTCTCAAGTGACACAGATCGGATATTTTTTTTATCAGTCTAAACCAGGGGTCCCCAAACATTTTGACTCGGGGGCCACATTGGGTTAAAAAAATGTGGCCGGGCGCCGGGCTGTATATATATGTACAGTACAGGCCAAAAGTTTGGACCCACCTTCTCATTCAACGGGTTTTCTTTATTTTCATGACTATTTACATTGTAGATTGTCACTGAAGGCATCAAAACTATGAATGAACACATGTGGAGTTATGTACTTAACAAAAAAAGGTGAAATAACTGAAAATATGTTTTATATTGTAGTTTCTTCAAAATAGCCACCCTTTGCTCTGATTACTATTTTGCACACTCTTGGCATTCTCTCGATGAGCTTCAAGAGGTAGTCATCTGACAGGGTTTCACTTCACAGGTGTCATAGTTTTGATGCCTTCAGTGACAATCTACATTGTAAATAGTCATGAAAATAAAGATAACACATTGAAATGAGAAGGTGTGTCCAAACTTTTGGCCTGTACTTATATATATATATATATATATATATATATATATACACATACATATATATATATATATATATATATATATATATATATATATATATATATATATATATATATATATATATACATTCCTCGCGCACTAATTGACTGAAAGAGCACGCACTTTCCACATGCTCGCCGACACTGCGGCGCAAGCGGGATGTCACGTTATTGATGGGAAAATGCATTTTTAGACAATATGATTTGCCTGAGTGGCTAGGAGACCCCGAGAGTAACACGCGGTAGAAAATGGATTAGAAAGGACAGATTTTTAAAAAATATGATTACAAAAAAATAATAATGATAATTTTTTTTTTTTTTTAACTTGGGACTCCCCGCGGGCCAGATTTTGGACGCTTGCGGGCCGTATCCGGCCCGTGGGAAGTAGTTTGGCGACCACTGGTCTAAACGTTACAAAGTCTTTCAAATATTATATTTTTGCATCATATTTTTGGGCCACATCAGGAGGTAGTCCGAATCCATTTGGAATCTGATCTTGTCAGTCTAAACGGCAATGCGACCTGTTTGCTACTTTTATGTCATCCTTGGTCGAACTATGTTATTCGTGTGCACAGGAATGCAATTGGCAATTCTCCTCTTCCTCCTCCTTCAGTTATTTTCCATCATCTGCCTATTTAGTCTACACAACAGCCACAGCACAAACCCACTAACATGCTGATCTGTGGTGTCTGGGTTTTCTCGTGTAGTAGCTTACTTCCTTGTTCATTTACGAAATCTGACCAACTTCCTTTGTTTTCACTACCGTATATTGAACTGCCCATGCAAATGACGTCCAGGCCACATTGGGGCCACAATGGAGCCTGTGCGCGGTTATACTGGAGTATGATAAAATCACATTTTACTTGCAAACTAAACAGTCACCTAGCAAAATCAGATAAAAAAAAAAAGTGATTTGGTCCACTTCGGCCTGCAGCGTGAACAAAGTCCTTGTAATCATATAATACACATTTTTGATAAATGAGAGCCAATTGTAGTCACAGACTCTGATCAATACGCATGGGGGTCAGAAAGGCTGACAATTAGCTTTTAATTGCCACAAATTGAAGAGCAGCACTAGCTTAATTCGCTAATTAGCACAATTTAAGATGCCTCTATCCTAAAATTGTGTGTGTCGTATGTGTTTACCGGCACAAGAGCTGTAACAAATATAATACCAATTCGACAAAAATAGCACGCCTGTTATCTGATATTTCCTTTAGCTTCTTGAGTAAAACAGAAAATGTGCGATATTAGAAACACACCTATCATTAACAACAACACCTGTCTGACAGTGTAAATGAATATATTTTTCCTAAAAGGTAGTGTTGTTTTCTAAATGAGTACACTAAAGCGCTTGCAAATGTATGCTAGGCTGCACAGTCCTCAAGCTCCATGATAAGAAATAACAACTCAAACACTAACTAACTTTAAGATAAAATGCAATCAAAGCCACTTCTACTCACAAATACACAATAGAAATTGACTTACAATGGTGCAGGTGAACCATATCGGTGGACGCTAGAAGTTATTCATTTTCTTTAAAAGTACAACAATAATATGACACAAACAGTATATTACAGTATATTGCTACAAAATGGCTGCATGGTGCACATGGCTGGTTCACTTACTTCCTGTCTCTACAGGAAGTGGGGCAATCTGGACATCCAAAAAAAGCAACACTTCATGAAACCTGTTAAAATATATTTTTAAATTGTTTAAAGTTGCTTGTGAGGCAAACGTTGTTTAGCAGTGTTAGCTGATTAAAAGCTTGTACTTTTCTTTTAACTAAGAAGCTTCACTAAATGCAACAATTGTATCAAGAAAAAATGCATTTTTTGATTGAACAGTTTTAAGTGTTTCTTCGCTTTTTTTAAAACCTAGATGAGAGGGTCAAAATATTATAACTTGTTTGGCACAAACAAAAACAACAACAACTTCCAATTCCTGTCTATACAGGAAGTGGTTCAATCTAGATGCCCCCAGCTTCCCCAAAAACGGCAACAGTACATGTAAACCTGTTGGAATATATTTTTTTAAAATACAATATAGTTGTCTGTGAGGTAACACATTGCTATTGGCTTTACTAAATCCAACAGCTGTACCAATAAATATTGCTTTTACTGATTGAAAACTAATTTTTTGGGGTTTCTTAAAGATGGTCCAAATATTTTAACTTGCTTGACAATTCCTACTTCCTGTATATACAGAAAGTGGGGCAATCTTGACGCCCCCCGCCCCAAAACAAGGATATATTTTAAGAATGCATTAATGTTGCCTGTGAGTAATACATTGTTGTTGGTGTTTTAGTAAGCATGAGCAGTTAGCTGATGGCTTTGTACCGAGGATGTCGTTGTGGCTTGTGCAGCCCTTTGAGACACTTGTGATTTAGGGCTATATAAATAAAGATTGATTGATTGATTGATGATTGATGATTAAAATGTTGCATATTTTAACTGTTTTTTTGTTTCCCTTAGAAGTTTCACTAAATGCAAATAAATAATGTTAACTGATTGAAAACTCAGTTTTTTATGGTTTTCTTTGCTTTTCATAAGCTACAAAAGAGCGTCAAAATATTATAATTTGTTTGGCACTTCCTGCTTCCTATCTACACAGGAAGTGATGTAATCTATTAAAAAAAAGACACAAAAAGTTAAAAAAAAAACAACAATTTCATAATGTAACAAATGGTTTCTAGTGTTTTATAGAGCTATACATTTTCAGATTTGTTTAAATATTTGTTCTGTCTCTTCTCCTTCCCCCTCATTGAGCCCCCTCCGCTTGCTTGTTTGAGAAGTTGATGAAATGTGTCTTTGGTGGTCATTAGGCAGTAGCCATCAGCTGTCACTCTATTAGCCGACACGCCTCCCTTAACGGCATATGGCGCGGCGGGCTAAGTTATGACAAGATGCAAATGCGTTGCAGTTGTGGTTGCTCGGGAGGGGGGAGTGGAGGGAAAGAGTGGTTGGGAGATTGGGGGGGTGGTTATTGGGCTGACTGCTGGATGGAATGTCAAAAAAAAAAATGAAGATAGAGCAAGTAGTCTCTTGCTACAATCCTGATTTGTTATTGATCTTTGTTTGGTGATCAGCTGATACAAGTTTGTGTGTGTGTGTGTGTCTGTGTGTGCGTGTGTGTGTGTTTGTGCGTACATATCCTCGTCAAGCCCGCCCCCTCGTCCTCAGCTCCCTTCTACCATCTCTCGTCTCCCCGTCCAAAGCTGCTAAGCTGTCCAGCTCTGTGCTGCCAAGCGGCCGTGTGAAGCCAAGCCAAACTAAACACAGGCAGGCAGCCCGCCACTTGCCGCACGTACACACACACACACACACAAACGCACACACACACACACACACACACACACACACACACACACACACACACACACACACACACACACACACACACACACACACACACACACACACACACACTCTCACACACATATAATAGTAGCAGCAGTCAGGTCGCGTCCCATCCAGCCAAAACAGTGCAACAGATCAGCGCTAATAGCAGAGAAAAAGTGACAGAATCAGTAAATGAGCTTCTCATTAGCCTTTTCTGACCTGCCCCCCCACTTCTAACATCCAAGCCCGGGGGGAGAGCTCAACCAATCAGAGCGCTAAATTAGCTTCCTTTAGCAGACACTGATCCGGGATCAGCTGCCGTATCCTCTGGAGGTGCGCTGCATGGGAGACTTTTAGTACGAAAGGGAGATCACACGCCGGCGGGCTCCTTCAGGTAGCCGGCAATGACAAATAAGTGGATGCAGATGCTTTTAGGAGCATCTTTGTCTGCACTGAATTAGATAAATCCGAACAAAGGCTGCGTTGCAGTGACTGATCGATTCATTTGGCTTCATGAAGTCACAACGTTTAAACCAGACATTTGTCAACCGGCGACGTCCGCTCCTCTTTGTGTTTGCTGCAACCAATGTCTACACTGTTGGTGTTTTTTTCCAATATTGCATCTCACTCCCTTTTCCATCTTCTTATATTAATACCCATAGTGAGCCTTTTTGCATGCCTGATTCAGCCCCCCCCCCCCCCCCCCCCCCCCGACCCTCCTGCCTCCATATGGAAACGGCAAAAAAGACGAGATGGATCTGTATATTAAAGCCAGGCTGACATAAAAATTAGCATAATGTGTCGTGGCCTTAGGGCACTATACTTGCCATCTGCATTAGCCTGCAGACACACACGCACAAAAAGAATGTCATTCACAGATGGACAAGCAAATATACTCGATAAAGATTAAAAATCTTTCTCTTAATTAATCAATCTATCATAATAAAGACCAGACTCTTTGATTCCTCCTTGACAATACAAAACAAAGCATAAAACACAAACATTTCCACAAGCATGCTTCAAAATCTTGCTTTCCCAGAAGAGTGTAATGTGTTTTAAGCATTTACGCAATGTCTTAATACTTTTCTTTATTCCCCCCAGACAAAAATGAGCCTTCCAGCTACATCTGCACCAGCTGCAAGCATACCTTCACCAGCGCCTGGTTCCTGCTCCAGCACGCCCAGCACATTCATGGCATCCGTATCTACCTGGACAACCACCCAGCCAACTGCTCCCTCACCCCCCGCATGGCCCTGCCGCCCCCGCCCGGTGCCGACGCCCTACCCCGCTCTCCTATGCCCACCTTCCTGGGCGACGCCAATAACCCGTTCCACCTCCTCCGCATGGCAGCACCCTTGCTCAGGGAACACCCCCCACCCCCAGGCTTTATGGAGACCCGGCTGCCCGCGACACCACCCTTTGTCAGCCCTCCGCCTCCTCCCAGACCCCCACTGGAGCGACTGGGCCCGGAGGAGATGGGGCTGCTCTCCCAGCACCCCAGTGCCTTTGAGAGGGTGATGCGGTTAACCCCCATGGAGCCCCCGTCCATGGACTTCTCCCGACGTCTAAGGGAGTTAGCAGGCAACACCAACAACAACGGTGGTCCCACGCCGCCCCTGTCGCCAAACCGCGTGCCACCCATGCACCGCTTGCTCAGTCCCACGCTCTTCCAGCCTGGTTCTAAACCGCCAGCCTTCCTCACCTACGCCCCGCAGCCGCCCACCTCCCAGGCGGGACACGGTTCTTCGAGCCCCCCTGACGCGCAAGGTCAGAACCAAGTGGCAGCTAAATCCAAGTCGTGCGAGTTCTGTGGCAAGATCTTCAAGTTCCAGAGCAACCTGATTGTGCACCGCCGCAGCCACACCGGAGAGAGGCCGTACAAATGTCACCTTTGCGACCACGCCTGCTCCCAGGCCAGCAAGCTCAAGAGGCACATGAAGACACACATGCACAATAAGTCCGGCTCCATGGGCGGCTCCCCTGAACCAGGAAACAGAGGCGAGGGAGGAGAAGGTGAGGACAAGAGCCATGAGGCTGACACAAGAGGCGTGGGCATGGACAACGAGGAGGAGGAGGAAGAAGAAGAAGAGGAGGAGGAGGAGGAAGAAGAGGAAGAGGAGCTGAGGAACGGAAGTCGTCCAGATTCCAACTTAAGCGAGGACTCCCAGGAGTTCAACCCCAACAGGGAGAACGGGCCCAGGCAGTCTCCCAAGGAGAAGCACCTGGCTGGGGAGCGAGTCGGTGAGAGTGGCGGGGTGGGCATCATGCACCCCTACAACCATCTTGACAATCATCTCAGACTGAACCCAAACAAGCGAAGCATGGAGAGGCAGCCCAATGGGGAGGGCACCAACGGGGGCAACCCGGACAGAGAGCGGCAGAGCGAAAGGGAACAAGACAGGGAGCAGGTCGAGCAGGACACCCGGCCCCTGATGAACGGCAGGATCAGCGTGTCCGAAGCTGAATCCTTTCCGGGGCTCTTCCAGCGGCGACCCACTCCCATCACCAGCCTCAGCCCGTCCAACAACAACAACAAGAGAATCAAGATCGAGAGGGAGCAGCTGGAGCTCCCACCAGCACTTCCGCTTATCTCCCCGGAGAACGTCTACTCCCAGCTCCTGGCCGGCTACGCCGCTTCGCGCCACTTCATCCGGGAACCCTTCTTGGGTTTCACCGACTCCCGCCAGTCCCCTTTCGCTACCTCCTCGGAGCACTCCTCATCTGAAACGGGCAGCCTGAGATTCTCAACGCCGCCGGGGGAGCTGATGGAGGTCGGCAGTGCGTCGGGCCGCAGCGGCAGCAGCACGCCGCACCTCCTGCGAGGCCCCGGACCCGGCCGGCCACCCAGCTCCAAGGATCGACGCAATGACACGTGCGAGTACTGTGGGAAGGTGTTCAAGAACTGCAGCAATCTGACGGTTCACCGGCGCAGCCACACGGGCGAGCGGCCCTACAAGTGCGACCTGTGCAGCTACGCCTGCGCGCAGAGCTCCAAGCTGACGCGCCACATGAAGACGCACGGCCAGTTCGGCAAGGAGGTGTACCGCTGCGACATCTGCCACATGCCCTTCAGCGTCTACAGCACGCTGGAGAAACACATGAAGAAGTGGCACGGCGAACACTTGATGGCCAGCGAGGTCAAACTGGAGCAAGCGGACAGAAGCTAAGCGCCAGTCGCACACAAACACACACACACACGCACACACACACACATGCGCACACATCTTCCTTATGACTACTTCTAGAAGGGGCATGGCTGGATAATCTTTACATAAAAAAATGAGACAGATTGATGTTGATTTTTTAAATTTCCCTCATCGCCTGAGAATATTAAAAGAAAAAGGGAAAAGTTTGTCTGGAGCGCCGTCTAAGGGTCAATTTAGGAATTCCATGGAGCCTTTCTACTGTGCAATAATTTCTGTATTTATTGGATTTTTTTTGTAATGATATTTGGCATGTGCAGATACATCTTTGTGGGATTTCATATGGTTTTTGAACTGTGCTCAAAAAGTTTGTTCATTTCTATGAAAATAAGAAAAAAAATTGGAAAGAAGTCACCCTAATGATAATAATGATAATAATTTTGTTTTGTCCTATAAGGAAGCTTATTATCGTGTGAGAGTAAACGTGTGTGAAGCGGTTGGCTTTTCAAAGTCATTGTTTTCTACAAGAAGTGCAGCAGCGGACTACAATCCCTCCCCTCCTCTCCAGCACTGAATGTCAGCCTGACAATAACACAGAGATGGGTTTGAAAAATCCAACATTATCCCCGTGATTCATTTTTTTGGGGGGAAAATTTGTGCTTTTTAAATATAGGCTTGTGAATATATGAAAAAAAAAAAAAAGAGTTAAAAAAGCTGTCCTCGCCTCAGTCAGGACGTAAAACAAAAAGGTTGCACTTAATGGAGTTAGCGTTTATTAGCTGATGATCGCAACATTCCCAATGTAGGATGGAACCACCATATTTAATATGCTGAATAACTTAAGACTACTTGTGATTAATGTGAGAGGGGAACAGTCCTGTTTATGTAAATATATTACGTTCGTTTTGACTTTTTCTTTGTATTTGTTTGTTTTTTTCAAATATATATGCTCAAGTAGCCCACCCCTCTTTCCCCACGACTGTTCTGAAAAACAATCAAGAAGACCAGCTGCTTGCGTCACCGAGTGTGTGTACGTCTGTTATTGCCTTGTCCCACTTTGAAGCCCACTTTTCACACTGCTCCGAGCCGACCCCAAACTTGACCTCAGGCACCCCACTTCCCTCGCTTCATAGCTTCCTGAGAACCAGCGTCCTCCACAGTTGATGCTTGTCTTTTGCATAACCGGGCATTTTTCTTTTTTTCAAAAAGTGTAATTGTAAAAAAAAAAAAAATCGACCTTTTTCTTTCCAAAATGTCTAACTCTGACAAAAGTAAATAGAAAAAAAAATGTCTGTGGCTGTGGCATAACAGGGAAAACAAATTTTTAGAGATGTGTAACTCTGACAAAAGAAAAATCTAATTTCCACTGGTGTTAACGGTTGTATTTTGCATAAGATGGCTGTTTTTTTCTGAAATGTTTTCGACAAAAGAAATAGACCACAAAGTGAACATTTGGACGTTTGTATTTTTCATAACACGGCTATTTTTTTGTTTCTAAATGTGTAACTAAAATGTCTAACTTTGACAAAAGAAGCAAATGTCCATTAGAGTGGACGCTTGTTCTCAGGAGGACAATTGACAAAAAGCCATTCGGCGTCTGTGACATTTGTGGACTTCTCTGCTGTCTCTTCTCCCAGAAGACGCGACAAAACCCTAAAAAAATAATAATTAAGAACTAAAAAGGGGACATGAGTTATGATAATGTTGAGCACATCTGGCCGCGTGACCTCGAGTCTTGTGAAAGAGAAAGATTGGAATGAGGAAGGGGGATAAAGACGAGTGAGAAAAAAACCTTGACCAGGCAGACGAGTCATTCAAATGAAATTGGAAGCATATGAAATGTGTTTTTCTTGTAGCCAAATGCGCATCAACAGGCCACATCGTCTTCTGGGAGGGAAAGGCGGCGAAGCCACATGAAAGCAGGCGGAGGAGACGCCATCTTTCATTTTCAGCTTGGAAAAAGTTTCACCCTTGTCACCGTCTTGTCCAACCATGGCCAATTTCCTTTATCGAGCCAACAAAAGCCTCCAAAGGCGGAGTTTTTATCAGTTCAGGTTTGGGCCAAGCAGAGCGAAACCATGAATTCAAACAATAAGTTTACAGCGTTGGAAGTATGACGGCCATGAGAATGCTACAACGTGTACAAGTATTGTTTCCTGTATGTGTGCGGGAGGAGGTGTTTTTTTCTCTCAAGGAAATCCAAATCAATCATGCTTTCTGAAGAGAGCGGAGCCATTTTGTGTTTTATTTTGAAAGGGAGTTTCCTGTCTCAACGGGATGGGCAAGACGGGATGATTAAGAATAACAAAAGGACTGAGATTAAATGTGCAGGGACACTTTTCCAAGATAAGACATTGTTTTTTGTTTTGTTTTTTTGTTTTTTAATGTTTTTTGTTGTTGTCATGGTTGCTTGAAGGTCTTGTGACGACACTCAATTGTCATTTGGAAAAAAAAAAAAAAAACATAAAGAAAAAATAACCTTTTCACAAGCTTCACTTTGGCTCTTTGTACAAAATAGTTTTCCTTGTTCCTTTTTTATTTTGGGGTGGGATGGGGAGGGAAGAGACGGGTGGGGGCGGGGGCGAGTGCATAATTGTGGAAAAAAAACGTGATCTCAGAACAGTACACACTTGCTGTTTTGGGAGCATATATGTATTTTTGTAATGTGTTGAAAAATCAATACAAGAAAGCCAACACTTCAATAAATGTTGCAATTGCTCTATGATTGAAGACGCTCCTTGCTCTCTTTGTTTCTTTTTGTTATTCCGCGCTGATTGCGTGCGCGTCGCATTGTCATTGTTCCCACGGCAACGCGGGCAGGGGGGGGGGGGGGGGGGGGGGGGACAAGGAGCAGGGATCCATTCCGCATCAATGATACACACCTTTTATGACAGAAGTTCAAACAATAACTCAGAAAGAATCACAAAAAAGCAAATCAAGTATGAATTTACTTACGCAGAAAATAAGAATTATGAAGAATGCAGTGACTCAACTTCACATTTTCATTTAATTTAATTAATTAATTAATTTTATTTTATTTTTTTACAACTACAACTCTCATTGAATGTAGCGATGTTAAAACTGTCCATTTAGAAGCTCCCTTTTCAGGCATAGACTTAGACTTAGACAAACTTTACTGATCCACAAGGGAAATAGTTCCACACAGTAGCTCAGTTACAAAGGATGGAAAGGGTTAGGATGGAAAGGATAATGCAGATATTAAGTAGACTAAAAATGTACCATAGTAGCAATATAAAATATAACATATGTAATATTTACATATTATATATGCAGTATATAATACATACTGATATATTATTGTACTATATTATATTTTTATATAATATATAACAAATCCCAATATTCATATTCATATAAACATTCATATAGAAATGTTTATTCTTACACAAAGAACATGCCCAACTGTATTAAAATCAGTAATTTAGAAATAATTTCTATTGAAAGTAACATAATCTAATGGGTTAAAAATTAACTACATTTGAGATTACTAATCGTGGTTATATATTTTTTTCAAATTAATGTAATATTTAATAATACATCATAATTACACTATTCTTATTGCATTACTTATAATATGCTATAAAAATAATTCTTAACTACTAATGACACAAGCTTGAGTGGCAATAAATCGCTTTCCGCACCGCATGTCCGTTCTTTTTGAAGAGTGTGTTGCAGCAAGCAAGACTCACTTTTAATGCTATTATACAAAATATATTTTTTGGGAATTCCACACCTAACATAAAACAAAAATCAACTTAGAAATTAGTAAGATTTTGTACCAAAAAAGCATCACAACTAGTAGAAAAATGACATATTTCTGGGTCACATACAAAAAGCTTACGATCGTCCCTACATTGATAAATAAAATAAATGTCATTTGCGGAACAAGAGTTATTTTTTTCCAAAACATTTATGTAAGATGCTTCTGGCGTGTAGAGGTTTATACAAAAATGTGGTTAATACACAATATTATTGATGAAAGTATCTTAAACTATATGCAAACTACTTGGATGGCGCCACTTGAGGCACTGTGCTAGCGAAGGTACCGTAGCGCTTCACTGTTAGCACACTTTCCTGCTAAATTGTCACGTTGTGTCATATGAAATGAATATGAGCTAACTCCGCTCGGCTCGTCACTGGGGGGGAAACCACGTCCTAAGGTTTGTTGCAATATGTTTCAACGGGCGTCAAATGAGGCGGTTATTTTACAAAATGTCCTCGAGGGCGAGACGCAGACAAACTGTTCTTTCTGAAGAAGACGAAGAGGCGTTGCCGACGAATGAAGACCAGACGACCCATTTGAGTTGCTGCTACTGCGGGGGGTGTCTGTGGATGGTGGCGGCGTGGGCCTCCCTATCCCACCCCCTCCCTAGTGTGAAAAAAAACGGCATAGCTGCGAATATGAGTCAGATTTTCGGCTTCTGGGCCGAGCACTTGACAGTCTCACGCTTCGCCAAGGAGCGGCGGCGTGAGTAAGGGGACCCGTCAGGTATTTCTTGATACGGGGCCAACATCAGTCAAGCCCAACCCCGCTGCAGCCTCCGGGCGACGGTGTGTGAGTGTGTGATATGTGTGTTGTGCGCCTCGATACGGTGCAGACGGATGAGCAAAGAAAGAAAGAGCAAAAAATGGCGACGGAGGAATCGTCGGGGCGAATCGCCGCCGCTCTCGCCTCACACATGGAAGTGTGGCGACGTCTCGGCATCATGCATAATTCAGCAATCACAGAATAATTGCCAGAGCGAGATACCCTAAAAATAATCCAAAAAACATCTACAAATCGTAGCATGTTTGGAGGATGCAGAACGACAGACATTCCCGCGTGTGTGTGTGTGTGTGTGTGTGTGTGTGTGTGTGCGTGTGTGTGTGTGTGTGTGTGTGTCCCCCTGCAAGCGGAAATACATCTGGGTGCCATGTTGAGGATTTTGGTCTTCTGGTCAGCAGAAATGTGCACACTGAGAGGATCTCATGTTCCCACAAGTCCCATCCTCGCCGTGGCACGACTACTGACACAACAATTGGACTCGCATGACTCTCCGCACATGTTTCAATTCATGTGGGGGGGCGGGGGGTCACTATGAAACAATAAAAGCTTAAAGGATGACAAACGACGCTCTTCTTCCTGGCAAACGCTTCGCTCCGTACGACATTCCAGGCGTCATCTTGACATGCCCGAGAACAAAGTCGCCTGCGCCGTGTGTGTTTTTTTTGCGACGCTGTAAATCACATCGCCAACCTCAAACCTGCAATTATGCAATTTATTTTGGCAGAATTATTCCTGTACTGAAGCGTCTTTTTTTTTTTTCAAGCGTCTCCGTATAATCAGAGGCCACACAAACGTCCAGGCCGTTTCTTTCCTGAAAAGGCCGACGGCGACCCGGCCCGAGGTGCCGCATCTCCGTCACCGTCAGCGCCGAGGCCTCTCCAGTCGCCAGGAGGCAAACGGAGAAATCACGGTTTGGAGTAAAACCATGTCCTCAGGGAACAGGGTGTCAGCAGGGACTGCGGTCCGCCTCCCGGGCCGCAGCGAACCACAGGACCGCCGCAGAGATCCTACTTTACTGGTGGATCACAGGACTCGGGCCTCACCAGCCCCTCTGCACATACCCAAGTACTAATCTGGTGTCCCTGACCCGTTCAGTCGAGCGGCGCTGCCCGCCCAACGAGCGTGCTGGGAGAGGAAATCCAGCCCAGATGCCGCCTCTTGGGAACCGTCTGGAGAGAAACGAGGGGGGGGATTAATTTAGAGAGGGCCGGTGGTCACTTGACAGCTGCGGTTAGGAACTATTCTGGGGGAACTGGGGCCGCAAGAACAAAGGACCTCATTTACGGATATTTTCCCTTATCTTACTTGAGTTCTTTGGAGAGGAAGACACATGAAGAGATTTATTTGACACCTGAGTTTTGTGGGTAGGGGGTGTGGTTCTGGGGTGCATGGAGACATGGAGCGCTTCAAATAACCAAATATCCAATCCGGTTTTGGACAACCAGGGGAGAATTACAAAGACTCCACAGATTACGTAAAAATTAAAATTTAAACACTTAATGCCTTTATTTAATAAGGAGCAATTAATTGGTTTGGGTTTTGTGGGGCCGGGGGGACGAGGCTGATTAGGGTGGGGACTGGGTGTTGTTACAATGGTAGTGGAAGTCACGGGTAATGTAGTACGAAGATTTCAATGTTGGAGGCAAGAGAAAACTTTACCTAACACGACCTCTGCTAAGAGTCACATATTATAACTTGCGCCAAGACGTTGCTGTCTGTCAGTTAGTCAGTTAGCAAAATAACTCCAAAAGTTATGGGCGGACTTTAATGAAATGTTTGGGAATGGGATAACAACTTATTTGATTTTGGACCTGATGCAGATTTTGTTCTACTACGTTACTCTACGTTTCTGTGTGAGTGTGTGAGCGTGAGTGTGTGTGTGTGTGTGTGTGTGTGTGTGTGTGTGTGTGTGTGTGTGTGTGTGTGTGTGTGTGTGTGTGTGTTTCTACCCTTCTTGAGACATCAACAAGGAAAAGTACCTTCCATATGAGGACCGGTGAACAAGTTAGGACGGAAATCTTGGTCCCAATACGGAAAACCATTGCATCTAATAGAGAATGTCTCATTTGCACCCCTGGTGGTGAAATCTATCAAAAATCGGTTGGTCCCAAAAAGGAGGGATTTTTCAAATTGACTGTGTGTCGGTTTTAAAAGTGTTCCCCCTCTGGTCAACATATGAAATAAAAAGTGTGTGTGTGTGTGAGTGTGTCCGTGTGTGTGTGTGTGTGTGTGTGAGTGCTAGCAGCTCATCCCCACCCACAGAGACAAAAAGAGTGGATGACTGACGAGAGTGTTCACTCCGTTTCTTTAATCCTGCTCAATAGCTCAAAAAATTAAAGGGGGCCTGATTCAGATAATTTCTACTATGTTACTTTATGCTTATGTGCGTGACAAAAACAGATGATGACGGACAAGAGAGTTCAC
>NC_084581.2:12570000-12575000 GCF_033978685.3 Nerophis lumbriciformis
TCGTAGGAAGAAGATGGGCAATGCGTGTTTGTTTAGCGCCTGTGACAGACTCGACATTCCACCTTCCCGGCAACTGGCACAGGAGAACGCCAGATGCCAAAGCAGGCAACATTTGGACACTTCATTAGGTACACAGTCTAATTATCTCACATATGCAAAATCCAAGCTCGGCTTTGATTGACACCGGCAGAGAGCATGTTTGCCTTTGTGGAGCTGTTTCTAATACTATTACTATACTCAATAGACAGCGTCAAAGTAAATATGTACAGATCTTTGAAAAACATCTGTTGACAACGTACCTCCTCACGGCCGAGTATGAGCAAAGTGTAAGTCAAGACATCAGCGTACTGTATGTCACCATTTACGACGATGAATAAGTCTTCATTTCTCATCGACTGTAACACTGCTGCCGTGGCGACACTGTGCTATTGTGTGCACTATTGTGTGTGTGCTATTGTGTGACCAACAAGGAGGCCATTTAGCCTTGTAGGCTTCTGTGAATGTTTCAAAATAAAAAATGATAAAACCCTACTTGTATAGACTATAAAGAACGGTTGAGTGTAACGTTAGCGTTGAAATGAGAAAATGAGGCCACATGCAAAGTAACAAGAAAAATAACAACCAAGTAGAGCTTTCCATTGGACTGATGGCAACATGTTTTTAACACAGTCAAAATATTCATGCGCAACTATGACAAGCTATATAAAAAAAGTTCAAGATCCTTTACAATGCAGCTCATACAGACATAGGAACCTTCTAAATTGTGACTATACAAAATCCTGACAAAATGTTTGGCCAATAGACTCGACACTATACTACCAAAGGTCATTGACCCTCATCATACAGGCAGAATAGACATTTTACAATTATGCAGTGATGGGCAAGCTACTTGGAAAATGTAGTAAGCTAAGCTACAAGTCACCCTTGATTAAATGTAGCTAAGATAAAGGGAAGATATCCCCAGAGAATTGTAGCAAGCTACACTACAAGCTACAAGCTACACAGCAAAAATAGCTTGCTACGTCAAAGCTACATTTAAAAACATCCATATCTATGGGCCCTCATGTATAATATCAATGTTAATGTAACGGAGAGTGTACAAATGGACCCAATAACTATCTGCCATTTAGCTGCGGACACAACTACAACTACCTTTAGGGGTCCCCGCACCACACTGTATGTATTTATTTACAAATGTAATTTACCATTTCTTTGGCCCACCTCTATAATGATATTCATTTTCTCTACCTACAGTAAAAAAACAGCATCTATCTATGTCTTGACAAAAAAAATAACAATGATTTGTGTGTTGTATGGGAACAGTTGGTAATAGTTATGTGCAGTACAACTTTTCATGAACTCAACTCATTTTAACGTGTGTTCCTAAATTTGTGTTGGACGTCTTCGATGAAAAGAGCAGTTACAAACGTGCATGATTTTGGTTTAAAAGTTAAAGATATAGTACCAATGATTGTCACACACACACTAGGTGTCGTGAGATTTTTCTCTCTGTTTTACATGTGCCGGGCCGGGTTTTACATGTCCCGGGTCTGAGGTAATAATCTCTTTAGATGCGGAAAAGGTATTCGACTGCCTTGAATGGCAGTACCAGAGGTGGGACCAAGTCACTGCTTTGCAAGTCACAAGTAAGTCTCAAGTCTTTGCCCTCAAGTCTCGAGTCAAGTCCCGAGTCAAGACAGGCAAGTCCTGAGTCAAGTCCAAAGTCAAGACTGGAAAGTCTCAAGTCAAGTCCCAAGTCCTGCATTTTGAGTTTTGAGTCTTTTCAAGTCCTTTTAACCACAGACTAATATATTCACACAGATTGTGTATGCTTTTAAAACGCTGTATTTATTTATTAAAACAAGTGCATTTGAAATTGCAGGGAAAAAAATAGTGCTGACATTGCACTTCATAATAGCACTATTAACCAGTCATTTTAAACATGTAACTCATTCCTCCATCCATCCATCCATCTTCTTCCGCTTATCCGAGGTCGGGTCGCGGGGGCAGCAGCCTAAGCAGGGAAGCCCAGACTTCCCTCTCCCCAGCCACTTCGTCCAGCTCCTCCCGGGGGATCCCGAGGTGTTCCCAGGCCAGCCGGGAGACATAGTCTTCCCAACGTGTCCTGGGTCTTCCTCGTGGCCTCCTACCGGTCGGACATGCCCTAAACACCTCCTTAGGGAGGCGCTCGGGTGGCATCCTGACCAGATGCCCGAACCACCTCATCTGGCTCCTCTCGATGTGGAGGAGCAGCGGCTTTACTTTAAGCTCCCCCCGGATAACTCATTCCTTTACAGAATAAACACATTTGAAAAAAGAAGTGCAACTGTACTTATTTGCACAAAAGTGTTAACATATTGTATTTCCATGGCATATTGCATTGTAACTGGTTCCACAGCAATTTCTATCCTGTTCTTACCTTATCTCATTGATCTCATCTCATACTGTATGTGTGTTGATGTGTGCGTACACATGAAAAACATAACAAATACATGAACATAACAATGAACAGAGTTGTACTTTTTAGATGTCAGGGCCCTATGCAATATGTGCACATATTCTTAATATAGTATACATTTTAACTGACCTTTATTTGACTATGTTTGTCATTTTGTACGTGGCTAAAATACGCGGTGCTGCTGACCGCCGTCTAACGTTACGTTACTGTGTGTGATACATTGACTAACGTAACGTTATGTGTAGGTACCTCATGCAACCCTGCTTAAAAAAAACACTTAACAAAAAGTATGAATAAGGTGGCGAACTGCAGTGGACACAACAGATTGCCGTGTTTGCAATGACGTTATAACTATAGACATCTTATTAGTAGACGCAGCATTGGCTGCTGTGACGCGAGCAATTTGGCCGCCATCTTGAAGTGGTGATGAGAAGCCGGTGAGCAGCGTAAACTGACAGTTGACAGGTAGAAAACAAAGATGCCGGGCTGGTGTTCAGCGTTTTTCTGCTCAAATGAGCGGACTGTTGAAAATAAGAATCGGGGGATTACTTTTCACAAGTAAGATTTAACATTAACGTACTATTGGTTGTATTTTGTGAAAAGAATATTAGCACAGAGTTGAGAAGGAGCAAAGATCTTCAATATTTGTATGTGAAAATCACAAAGAAATCTTCTGGGGGAGGATGAACCCCCCCTACAGGGGTTTGGTTTACAAACTTTCAGCCCCACCTAAAACAAAATTCACCAGCCGCCACTGATTATGATGCGTTCTCATTTTAGGCAAAATATAAGACAATACTTTCTTAACAGTATAATTGTAACCAGGAATATGTCTTCAAGTAAAAATATTCAAATACTAACATTGTTGGGTAAGACAGAATTTGGTTTTATTCTGAAACCAGTGAAACAGATTGGTGGTTTTAGCTGATATAAGGACTTTCAGGTGTTTATATATGTTTATGTTTACCTATTTGGCAGATGCTTTTATCCAAAGCGACATACATAAAAAATACATATAAAACAATCACTGTAAACATGATCATTTAAGGGAAGAATGTAATACAAAATATCAATACAAAGTGTCAAGACAGAATAAACTCTCTGCTGCTGCAGCAACAGAAATACAGTCTATAAGATATATAGATATCTAATGTATTCATACATTGTTTAAGTAAGATATACGCATGCATATATAACCTAATCATATTGTTTCTTGAATTTAAAAATAGCTGACCCTTTTTTTCCCCCTTCTCTGGGATTATATTCCCGGTTTTGATCTCGGACATCTGGTCACTTATAGCATATAAGAATATTCTATTACTGTTAAGCAAACTATGAATAATAAAACATGCCAAAACATGTGTCGTTTATCATAGCTACACGTATGACAAAAAAACACGTGAAAATCAGTGGTATTCAGTGAGGTAAGATGAATTAAATGCGCTGACAGTTCATTGCTCCTGCCAAATGAATTGCACTGAGTGGAGCGGATCACCACTCCAAGATGGCGGACCCGCGTCTCGTCAGCGCCAGTAGGCAGTAGCGCTCGATGCTGCGTCTACTTATAAGATGTCTATGGTTATAACGTTAGCAGTGAGTTTGCAGCCTCACTGATTTAACTACACAGCAAATAAAAGTTACGTTACTTAGCCAATAAACGTTAGCTTACATTCAAAATGTACCCTTCTTTGTGCATCTTCAAATGTCGAACGAAGTTGGAGCGTCTCCGTCTGTAATCTTCGAACCGCATGCTTTGCATACTGGAATTCGTTTTTAGTTGACCAAGTCGTAGTTTTAATACCCGAACGAAACTATTTTAGGTATCATTTTTCCTCCCTGGCGCGTTGTTTGACATTTCTTCTTCGTTGGTTGTCCTGCAATTTGATTGGATGAATGCTGTGGGACGAAAATAACGTGGATGTAATTTCATTGGCTGTTGTATTGACAGGAACAACACGCTGCCAGACACGTACAAAATGAAAGATACGGAGCGCTCCTGAATAACTTTTTAATCTTTGGGTTTTGGGGAAAGTAGCAAGTCTTGTCAAGTCAAAAGGCTCAAGTCCAAGTGAAGTCACAAGTCATTGATGTTAAAGTCTAAGTCGAGTTGCAAGTCTTTTTACATTTTGTCAAGTCGAGTCTAAAGTCATCAAATTCATGACTCGAGTCTGACTCGAGTCCAAGTCATGTGACTCGAGTCCACACCTCTGATTTCAGATATGGTGTCATTTTGATTATTGTTTTGTTTCTATCATAATTGTAATATTTGATATATTAATGATGATAAATGAATGTGTTATAGCAGTTGCGAATGTCATCATGGCGGTGGTTTGACAAAACATTTGATTGCTTTTCCAGACACGTCTTTAATAGTGAACTGCCGACATGAGAATGCTAAACAGGAAGTGCTTAAAGTTTAATGGTGTTGTAATTACACTGTGACAACGTCTTAGTTCATTGTGTTGTTCATGATGTTTTTGAAACTGCTCCATTTTATTCCTCAGAAGTGTTTTGACATGAGGAATATTTGTAATGTGTACAT